>NC_143037.1:79690000-79807500 GCF_057628025.1 Oncorhynchus mykiss
CGTTGAGATATACTGTCGGGATATACCGTTGAGATATACTGTCGGGATATACCGTTGAGATATACCGTCGGGATATACCGTTGAGATATACTGTCGGGATATACCGTCGGGATATACCGTCGGGATATACAATTGAGATATACTGTTGGGATATACCGTTGAGATATACTGTGGGGATATACCGTTGAGATATACCGTCGGAATATACCGTTGAGATATACTGTCGGGATATACCGTTGAGATATACTATCGGGATATACCGTTGAGATATACTGTGGGGATATACTGTTGAGATATACTGTCGGAATATACCGTTGAGATATACTGTTGGGATATACTGTCGGGATATATCGTTGAGATATACTGTCGGGATATACCGTTGAGATATACTGTCGGGATATACCGTTGAGATATACTGTCGGGACATACTGTTGGGATATACCGTCGGGATATACCGTTGAGATATACTGTCGGGATATACCGTTGAGATATCCTGTCGGGATATACCGTTGAGATATACTGTCGGGATATAACGTGGAGATATACTGTCGGGATATACCGTTGAGATATACTGTCGGGATATACCGTTGAGATATACTGTTGAGATATACTGTCGCGATATACTGTCGGAATATACCGTTGAGATATACTATCGGGATATACCGTTGAGATATACTGTCGGGATATACCGTTGAGATATACCGTCGGGATATACTGTCGGGATATACCGTCGGGATATACTGTCGGGATATACCGTCGGGATATACAGTTGAGATATACTGTCAGGATATACCGTTGAGATATACTGTCGAGATATACTGTCGGGATATACCGTTGAGATATACTGTCGAGATATACTGTCGAGATATACTGTCGGGATATACTGTTGAGATATACTGTTGAGATATACTGTCGGAATATACTGTCGGGATATACCGTTGAGATATACCGTTGAGATACACTGTTGAGATATACTGTCGGGATATACTGTTGAGATATACTGTCGGGATATACTGTTGAGATATACTGTCGGGATATACTGTTGAGATATACTGTCGGGATACACTGTTGAGATATACTGTCGGGATATACTGTTGAGATATACTGTCGGGATATACTGTCGAGATATACTGTCGGGATATACCGTTGAGATATACTGTCGGGATATACTGTTGAGATATACTGTCGAGATATACTGTCGGGATATACCGTTGAGATATACTGTTAAGATATATCTTTGAGATATACCGTTGAGATATACTGTCAGAGTCCAGATAGAGGGTCGTAGTAGAGTCCAGATAGAGGGTCGTAGTAGAGTCCTGATAGAGGGTCGTAGTAGAGTCCAGATAGAGGGTCGTAGTAGAGTATGTGTTACCTGTGAATTGGGGTCGTAGTAGAGTCCAGTTAGAGGGTCGTAGCAGAGTCCAGATAGAGGGTTGTAGTAGAGTATGTGTTACCTGTGAATTGGGGTCGTAGTAGAGTCCAGTTAGAGGGTCGTAGTGGAGTATGTGTTACCTGTGAATTGGGGTCGTAGTAGAGTCCAGATAGAAGGTCGTAGTAGAGTATGTGTTACCTGTGAATTGGGGTCGTAGTAGAGTCCAGCTAGAGGGTCGTAGTAGAGTGTGTTACCTGTGAATTGGGGTCATAGTAGAGTCCAGTTAGAGGGTCGTAGTAGAGTCCAGATAGAGGGTCGTAGTAGAGTCCAGTTAGAGGGTTGTAGTAGAGTATGTGTTACCTGTGAATTGGGGTTGTAGTAGAGTCCAGATAGAGGGTCGTAGTAGAGTCCAGTTAGAGGGTCGTAGTAGAGTCCAGATAGAGGGTCGTAGCAGAGTCCAGATAGAGGGTCGTAGTAGAGTGTGTGTTACCTGTGAATTGGGGTCGTAGTAGAGTCCAGATAGAGGGTCGTAGTAGAGTCCAGTTAGAGGGTCGTAGTAGAGTGTGTGTTAACTGTGAATTGGGGTCGTAGTAGAGTCCAGATAGAGGGTCGTAGTAGAGTGTGTGTTACCTGTGAATTGGGGTCATAGTAGAGTCCAGTTAGAGGGTCGTAGTAGAGTCCAGATAGAGGGTCGTAGTAGAGTCCAGTTAGAGGGTTGTAGTAGAGTATGTGTTACCTGTGAATTGGGGTCGTAGTAGAGTCCAGATAGAGGGTCGTAGTAGAGTCCAGATAGAGGGTCGTAGTAGAGTCCAGATAGAGGGTCGTAGTAGAGTGTGTGTTACCTGTGAATTGGGGTCGTAGTAGAGTCCAGATAGAGGGTCGTAGTAGAGTCCAGTTAGAGGGTCGTAGTAGAGTCCAGTTAGCGGGTCGTAGTAGAGTCCAGATAGAGGGTCGTAGTAGAGTCCAGATAGAGGGTCGTAGTAGAGTCCAGATAGAGGGTCATAGTAGAGTGTGTGTTACCTGTGAATTGGGGTCGTAGTAGAGTCCAGATAGAGGGTCGTAGTAGAGTCCAGATAGAAGGTCGTAGTAGAGTCCAGTTAGAGGGTCGTAGTAGAGTCCAGTTAGAGGGTCGTAGTAGAGTCCAGATAGAGGGTCGTAGTAGAGTCCAGATAGAGGGTCGTAGTAGAGTCCAGTTAGAGGGTCATAGTAGAGTCCAGATAGAGGGTCGTAGTAGAGTCCAGATAGAGGGTCGTAGTAGAGTCCAGTTAGAGGGTCATAGTAGAGTCCAGATAGAGGGTCGTAGTAGAGTCCAGATAGAGGGTCGTAGTAGAGTGTGTGTTACCTGTGAATTGGGGTCGTAGTAGAGTCCAGTTAGAGGGTCGTAGTAGTAGCCAGAACTCTCCTCATACTGGTAGGTGGACACGTCCGGGACCGCTACACACATCAGAATGTCAAACACACAATCTTCCTCTCTAAGGCTTCGTTTACATAGGCAGCCAATGACCATCTGATTTAGGTTGTTAGGGGTGGCTGAGGACTTCTAGCTGTACCCATGATTTCTCTGTCTGGCACACACCTGGCACACACCTGGCACACACCTGGCACACACCTGGCACATCTCACAGAGTGGTACTCAGTAATCCCACAATAATCATTTAACACCATGTTACTTATACACACATTCTCATTCTTTCATAGGCCAACATTCTCCTGCACACACACACACACACACACACACACACACACACACTCTTACACACACACACACACACACACTCTTACACACACACACACACTCTTACACACACACACACACACACTCTTACGGTATTGTTGGTACTCGTGTGCAGTTCCGGGGGTGGCAGGGTGGGGGGGAGTAGGAGGCTGAGGCTTACCCACTATCTCTACCTGCTGAGGCAAGAGGGGAGGAGAGAGAGACAGGGGAGAGAGAGACAGAAAGAGGGGGGGAGAGAGACAGAGAGAGGGGAGAGAGAGAGAGAGAGAGAGAGAGAGAGAGAGAGAGAGAGAGAGACAGAGACAGAGACACAGACAGACAGACAGACAGACAGACAGACAGACAGACAGACGGACGGACAAGATCAATTGGTAGTAGAGAGAGAGTGAGAAAGGTGGAGACAGAAAGAATGGGAGAAGAAGAGAGGAGGGGGTAGAGAGTATTTTTCTAGGATTTTGAGCATACAGCATACATGATACATAATGAGTATTGACACTGGTGTAGAATATACCTGTGTGGTTGCCGTAGTGATGAGCGGAGCTTGTGATTGTCCCAAAGACAGCTGTACGCCGTCCACTCCAGAAACCACAGCCTCAGACGAGACCACTGACACACACACACACACACACACACACCACTGTGAGCTATAATTGTGAGGTTAGAGTATCTAAAGCGACATTAAGATGTGCCCCCAATAGGCCTGCTCCTGTGCTGGGAGGGGCTGTACCTGTTACCACTGTCTGGGCCTTGTAGTCCAGGTTCTCCTCTTCTTCACAGACTCCCAGGGTTACTGCTGCCCCCTGGTGGTACAACCCCACATCTACACCATGCCGGGAGGTAGAGGACAGGGACTGGGCCTTCTGGTGAGGGGGGAGAGAGAGAGACAGGGAGAGGGGGGAGAGAGACAGGGAGAGGGGGGGAGAGAGAGAGACAGGGAGAGGGGGGAGAGAGAGACAGGGAGAGGGGGGAGAGAGAGAGGGAGGGGAGAGAGAGACAGGGAGAGGGAGGGAGAGAGAGACAGGGAGAGGGGGGAGAGAGACAGAGACAGAGAGAAGGAGGGGAGAGATCGAGAGACAGGGAGAGGGGGGAGAGACCGAGAGAGAGATTCAGAGAGACACATAGGGAGGGGAGAGATAGAGAGACACAGAGGGAGAGGAGAGATAGAGAGACACAGAGGGAGGGGAGAGATAGAGAGACACAGAGGGAGGGGAGAGATAGAGAGACAGGGAGAGGGAGGGGAGAGATCGAGAGAGGGAGAGATCGAGAGACAGGGAGAGGGAGGGGAGAGACCGAGAGACAGGGAGAGGGGGGAGAGACCGGGAGAGGGAGGGGAGAGATAGAGAGACAGGGAGAGGGGGGAGAGACCGGGAGAGGGAGAGATAGAGAGACAGGGAGAGGGGGGAGAGAGACAGGGAGAGGGGGGAGAGAGACAGAGAGAGGGAGGGGAGAGAGACAGAGAGAGTGAGGGGAGAGAGAGACAGGGAGAGGGGGGAGAGAGAGAGGGAGGGAAGAGAGAGACAGGGAGAGGGGGAGAGAGACAGAGAGAGACTGTAAAAAAACAAAAGAAAAGCAGTAGCGATGGCTGTACTGGTTATATATTATATATTATTAGAATGGTTACCTGGGTAACAGACCACTGGGCAGCAGCGATGGCTGTACTGGTTATATATTATATATTATTAGAATGGTTACCTGGGTAACAGACCACTGGGCAGCAGCGATGGCTGTACTGGTTATATATTATTAGAATGGTTACCAGGGTAACAGACCACTGGGCAGCAGCGATGGCTGTACTGGTTATATATTATATATTATTAGAATGGTTACCTGGGTAACAGACCACTGGGCAGCAGCGATGGCTGTACTGGTTATATATTATATATTATTAGAATGGTTACCTGGGTAACAGACCACTGGGCAGCAGCGATGGCTGTACTGGTTATATATTATTAGAATGGTTACCAGGGTAACAGACCACTGGGCAGCAGCGATGGCTGTACTGGTTATATATTATATATTATTAGAATGGTTACCTGGGTAACAGACCACTGGGCAGCAGCGATGGCTGTACTGGTTATATATTATTAGAATGGTTACCTGGGTAACAGACCACTGGGCAGCAGCGATGGCTGTACTGGTTATATATTATATATTAATAGAATGGTTACCTGGGTAACAGACCACTGGGCAGCAGCGATGGCTGTACTGGTTATATATTATTAGAATGGTTACCAGGGTAACAGACCACTGGGCAGCAGAGATGGCTGTACTGGTTATATATTATTAGAATGGTTACCAGGGTAACAGACCACTGGGCAGCAGCGATGGCTGTACTGGTTATATATTATATATTAATAGAATGGTTACCTGGGTAACAGACCACTGGGCAGCAGCGATGGCTGTACTGGTTATATATTATATATTATTAGAATGGTTACCTGGGTAACAGACCACTGGGCAGCAGCGATGGCTGTACTGGTTATATATTATATATTATTAGAATGGTTACCTGGGTAACAGACCACTGGGCAGCAGCGATGGCTGTACTGGTTATATATTATATATTATTAGAATGGTTACCTGGGTAACAGACCACTGGGCAGCAGCGATGGCTGTACTGGTTATATATTATATATTATTAGAATGGTTACCTGGGTAACAGACCACTGGGCAGCAGCGATGGCTGTACTGGTTATATATTATTAGAATGGTTACCTGGGTAACAGACCACTGGGCAGCAGCGATGGCTGTATTGGTTATATATTATATATTATTAGAATGGTTACCTGGGTAACAGACCACTGGGCAGCAGCGATGGCTGTACTGGTTATATATTATTAGAATGGTTACCTGGGTAACAGACCACTGGGCAGCAGCGATGGCTGTACTGGTTATATATTATATATTAATAGAATGGTTACCTGGGTAACAGACCACTGGGCAGCAGCGATGGCTGTACTGGTTATATATTATTAGAATGGTTACCTGGGTAACAGACCACTGGGCAGCAGCGATGGCTGTACTGGTTATATATTATATATTATTAGAATGGTTACCTGGGTAACAGACCACTGGGCAGCAGCGATGGCTGTACTGGTTATATATTATATATTATTAGAATGGTTACCTGGGTAACAGACCACTGGGCAGCAGCGATGGCTGTACTGGTTATATATTATTAGAATGGTTACCTGGGTAACAGACCACGGGCAGCAGCGATGGCTGTACTGGTTATATATTATTAGAATGGTTACCTGGGTAACAGACCACTGGGCAGCAGAGATGGCTGTACTGGTTATATATTATTAGAATGGTTACCTGGGTAACAGACCACTGGGCAGCAGCGATGGCTGTACTGGTTATATATTATATATTATTAGAATGGTTACCTGGGTAACAGACCACTGGGCAGCAGCGATGGCTGTACTGGTTATATATTATTAGAATGGTTACCTGGGTAACAGACCACTGGGCAGCAGAGATGGCTGTACTGGTTATATATTATTAGAATGGTTACCTGGGTAACAGACCACTGGGCAGCAGCGATGGCTGTACTGGTTATATATTATATATTATTAGAATGGTTACCTGGGTAACAGACCACTGGGCAGCAGCGATGGCTGTACTGGTTATATATTATATATTATTAGAATGGTTACCTGGGTAACAGACCACTGGGCAGCAGCGATGGCTGTACTGGTTATATATTATATATTATTAGAATGGTTACCTGGGTAACAGACCACTGGGCAGCAGCGATGGCTGTACTGGTTATATATTATATATTATTAGAATGGTTACCTGGGTAACAGACCACTGGGCAGCAGCGATGGCTGTACTGGTTATATATTATTAGAATGGTTACCTGGGTAACAGACCACTGGGCAGCAGCGATGGCTGTACTGGTTGTATATTATTAGAATGGTTACCTGGGTAACAGACCACTGGGCAGCAGCGATGGCTGTACTGGTTATATATTATTAGAATGGTTACCTGGGTAACAGACCACTGGGCAGCAGCGATGGCTGTACTGGTTATATATTATTAGAATGGTTACCAGGGTAACAGACCACTGGGCAGCAGCGATGGCTGTACTGGTTATATATTATATATTATTAGAATGGTTACCTGGGTAACAGACCACTGGGCAGCAGCGATGGCTGTACTGGTTATATATTATTAGAATGGTTACCTGGGTAACAGACCACTGGGCAGCAGCGATGGCTGTACTGGTTATATATTATATATTATTAGAATGGTTACCTGGGTAACAGACCACTGGGCAGCAGCGATGGCTGTACTGGTTATATATTATTAGAATGGTTACCTGGGTAACAGACCACTGGGCAGCAGCGATGGCTGTACTGGTTATATATTATATATTATTAGAATGGTTACCTGGGTAACAGACCACTGGGCAGCAGCGATGGCTGTACTGGTTATATATTATATATTATTAGAATGGTTACCTGGGTAACAGACCACTGGGCAGCAGCGATGGCTGTACTGGTTATATATTATTAGAATGGTTACCTGGGTAACAGACCACTGGGCAGCAGCGATGGCTGTACTGGTTATATATTATATATTAATAGAATGGTTACCTGGGTAACAGACCACTGGGCAGCAGCGATGGCTGTACTGGTTATATATTATTAGAATGGTTACAAGGGTAACAGACCACTGGGCAGCAGAGATGGCTGTACTGGTTATATATTATTAGAATGGTTACCAGGGTAACAGACCACTGGGCAGCAGCGATGGCTGTACTGGTTATATATTATATATTAATAGAATGGTTACCTGGGTAACAGACCACTGGGCAGCAGCGATGGCTGTACTGGTTATATATTATATATTATTAGAATGGTTACCTGGGTAACAGACCACTGGGCAGCAGCGATGGCTGTACTGGTTATATATTATTAGAATGGTTACCTGGGTAACAGACCAATGGGCAGCAGCGATGGCTGTACTGGTTATATATTATTAGAATGGTTACCTGGGTAACAGACCACTGGGCAGCAGCGATGGCTGTACTGGTTATATATTATATATTATTAGAATGGTTACCTGGGTAACAGACCACTGGGCAGCAGCGATGGCTGTACTGGTTATATATTATATATTATTACAATGGTTACCTGGGTAACAGACCACTGGGCAGCAGCGATGGCTGTACTGGTTATATATTATATATTATTAGAATGGTTACCTGGGTAACAGACCACTGGGCAGCAGCGATGGCTGTACTGGTTATATATTATTAGAATGGTTACCTGGGTAACAGACCACTGGGCAGCAGCGATGGCTGTACTGGTTATATATTATATATTATTAGAATGGTTACCTGGATAACAGACCACTGGGCAGCAGCGATGGCTGTACTGGTTATATATTATTAGAATGGTTACCTGGGTAACAGACCACTGGGCAGCAGCGATGGCTGTACTGGTTATATATTATATATTAATAGAATGGTTACCTGGGTAACAGACCACTGGGCAGCAGCGATGGCTGTACTGGTTATATATTATATATATTATATATTATTAGAATGGTTACCTGGGTAACAGACCACTGGGCAGCAGCGATGGCTGTACTGGTTATATATTATATATTATTAGAATGGTTACCTGGGTAACAGACCACTGGGCAGCAGCGATGGCTGTACTGGTTATATATTATATATTATTAGAATGGTTACCTGGGTAACAGACCACTGGGCAGCAGCGATGGCTGTACTGGTTATATATTATTAGAATGGTTACCTGGGTAACAGACCACGGGCAGCAGCGATGGCTGTACTGGTTATATATTATTAGAATGGTTACCTGGGTAACAGACCACTGGGCAGCAGAGATGGCTGTACTGGTTATATATTATTAGAATGGTTACCTGGGTAACAGACCACTGGGCAGCAGCGATGGCTGTACTGGTTATATATTATATATTATTAGAATGGTTACCTGGGTAACAGACCACTGGGCAGCAGCGATGGCTGTACTGGTTATATATTATTAGAATGGTTACCTGGGTAACAGACCACTGGGCAGCAGAGATGGCTGTACTGGTTATATATTATTAGAATGGTTACCTGGGTAACAGACCACTGGGCAGCAGCGATGGCTGTACTGGTTATATATTATATATTATTAGAATGGTTACCTGGGTAACAGACCACTGGGCAGCAGCGATGGCTGTACTGGTTATATATTATATATTATTAGAATGGTTACCTGGGTAACAGACCACTGGGCAGCAGCGATGGCTGTACTGGTTATATATTATATATTATTAGAATGGTTACCTGGGTAACAGACCACTGGGCAGCAGCGATGGCTGTACTGGTTATATATTATTAGAATGGTTACCTGGGTAACAGACCACTGGGCAGCAGCGATGGCTGTACTGGTTATATATTATATATTATTAGAATGGTTACCTGGGTAACAGACCACTGGGCAGCAGCGATGGCTGTACTGGTTATATATTATTAGAATGGTTACCTGGGTAACAGACCACTGGGCAGCAGCGATGGCTGTACTGGTTATATATTATATATTATTAGAATGGTTACCTGGGTAACAGACCACTGGGCAGCAGCGATGGCTGTACTGGTTATATATTATTAGAATGGTTACCTGGGTAACAGACCACTGGGCAGCAGCGATGGCTGTACTGGTTATATATTATATATATTATATATTATTAGAATGGTTACCTGGGTAACAGACCACTGGGCAGCAGCGATGGCTGTACTGGTTATATATTATATATTATTAGAATGGTTACCTGGGTAACAGACCACTGGACAGCAGCGATGGCTGTACTGGTTATATATTATATATTATTAGAATGGTTACCTGGGTAACAGACCACTGGGCAGCAGCGATGGCTGTACTGGTTATATATTATTAGAATGGTTACCTGGGTAACAGACCACGGGCAGCAGCGATGGCTGTACTGGTTATATATTATTAGAATGGTTACCTGGGTAACAGACCACTGGGCAGCAGAGATGGCTGTACTGGTTATATATTATTAGAATGGTTACCTGGGTAACAGACCACTGGGCAGCAGCGATGGCTGTACTGGTTATATATTATATATTATTAGAATGGTTACCTGGGTAACAGACCACTGGGCAGCAGCGATGGCTGTACTGGTTATATATTATTAGAATGGTTACCTGGGTAACAGACCACTGGGCAGCAGAGATGGCTGTACTGGTTATATATTATTAGAATGGTTACCTGGGTAACAGACCACTGGGCAGCAGCGATGGCTGTACTGGTTATATATTATATATTATTAGAATGGTTACCTGGGTAACAGACCACTGGGCAGCAGCGATGGCTGTACTGGTTATATATTATATATTATTAGAATGGTTACCTGGGTAACAGACCACTGGGCAGCAGCGATGGCTGTACTGGTTATATATTATATATTATTAGAATGGTTACCTGGGTAACAGACCACTGGGCAGCAGCGATGGCTGTACTGGTTATATATTATATATTATTAGAATGGTTACCTGGGTAACAGACCACTGGGCAGCAGCGATGGCTGTACTGGTTATATATTATTAGAATGGTTACCTGGGTAACAGACCACTGGGCAGCAGCGATGGCTGTACTGGTTGTATATTATTAGAATGGTTACCTGGGTAACAGACCACTGGGCAGCAGCGATGGCTGTACTGGTTATATATTATTAGAATGGTTACCTGGGTAACAGACCACTGGGCAGCAGCGATGGCTGTACTGGTTATATATTATTAGAATGGTTACCAGGGTAACAGACCACTGGGCAGCAGCGATGGCTGTACTGGTTATATATTATATATTATTAGAATGGTTACCTGGGTAACAGACCACTGGGCAGCAGCGATGGCTGTACTGGTTATATATTATTAGAATGGTTACCTGGGTAACAGACCACTGGGCAGCAGCGATGGCTGTACTGGTTATATATTATATATTATTAGAATGGTTACCTGGGTAACAGACCACTGGGCAGCAGCGATGGCTGTACTGGTTATATATTATTAGAATGGTTACCTGGGTAACAGACCACTGGGCAGCAGCGATGGCTGTACTGGTTATATATTATATATTATTAGAATGGTTACCTGGGTAACAGACCAGTGGGCAGCAGCGATGGCTGTACTGGTTATATATTATATATTATTAGAATGGTTACCTGGGTAACAGACCACTGGGCAGCAGCGATGGCTGTACTGGTTATATATTATTAGAATGGTTACCTGGGTAACAGACCACTGGGCAGCAGCGATGGCTGTACTGGTTATATATTATTAGAATGGTTACCTGGGTAACAGACCACTGGGCAGCAGCGATGGCTGTACTGGTTATATATTATATATTATTAGAATGGTTACCTGGGTAACAGACCACTGGGCAGCAGCGATGGCTGTACTGGTTATATATTATATATTATTAGAATGGTTACCTGGGTAACAGACCACTGGGCAGCAGCGATGGCTGTACTGGTTATATATTATATATTATTAGAATGGTTACCTGGGTAACAGACCACTGGGCAGCAGCGATGGCTGTACTGGTTATATATTATTAGAATGGTTACCTGGGTAACAGACCACTGGGCAGCAGCGATGGCTGTACTGGTTATATATTATTAGAATGGTTACCTGGGTAACAGACCACTGGGCAGCAGCGATGGCTGTACTGGTTATATATTATTAGAATGGTTACCTGGGTAACAGACCACTGGGCAGCAGCGATGGCTGTACTGGTTATATATTATTAGAATGGTTACCTGGGTAACAGACCACTGGGCAGCAGCGATGGCTGTACTGGTTATATATTATTAGAATGGTTACCTGGGTAACAGACCACTGGGCAGCAGCGATGGCTGTACTGGTTATATATTATATATTATTAGAATGGTTACCTGGGTAACAGACCACTGGGCAGCAGCGATGGCTGTACTGGTTATATATTATATATTATTAGAATGGTTACCTGGGTAACAGACCACTGGGCAGCAGCGATGGCTGTACTGGTTATATATTTTTAGAATGGTTACCTGGGTAACAGACCACTGGGCAGCAGCGATGGCTGTACTGGTTATATATTATTAGAATGGTTACCAGGGTAACAGACCACTGAGCAGCAGCGATGGCTGTACTGGTTATATATTATATATTATTAGAATGGTTACCAGGGTAACAGACCACTGGGCAGCAGCGATGGCTGTACTGGTCATATATTATTAGAATGGTTACCTGGGTAACAGACCACTGGGCAGCAGCGATGGCTGTACTGGTTATATATTATATATTATTAGAATGGTTACCTGGGTAACAGACCACTTGGCAGCAGCGATAGCTGTACTGGTTATATATTATATATTAATAGAATGGTTACCTGGGTAACAGACCACTGGGCAGCAGCGATGGCTGTACTGGTTATATATTATATATTAATAGAATGGTTACCTGGGTAACAGACCACTGGGCAGCAGCGATGGCTGTACTGGTTATATATTATTAGAATGGTTACCTGGGTAACAGACCACTGGGCAGCAGCGATGGCTGTACTGGTTATATATTATTAGAATGGTTACCTGGGTAACAGACCACTGGGCAGCAGAGATGGCTGTACTGGTTATATATTATTAGAATGGTTACCTGGGTAACAGACCACTGGGCAGCAGCGATGGCTGTACTGGTTATATATTATATATTATTAGAATGGTTACCTGGGTAACAGACCACTGGGCAGCAGCGATGGCTGTACTGGTTATATATTATATATTATTACAATGGTTACCTGGGTAACAGACCACTGGGCAGCAGCGATGGCTGTACTGGTTGTATATTATTAGAATGGTTACCTGGGTAACAGACCACTGGGCAGCAGCGATGGCTGTACTGGTTATATATTATTAGAATGGTTACCTGGGTAACAGACCACTGGGCAGCAGCGATGGCTGTACTGGTTATATATTATATATTATTAGAATGGTTACCTGGGTAACAGACCACTGGGCAGCAGCGATGGTTATATATTATATATTATTACAATGGTTACCTGGGTAACAGACCACTGGGCAGCAGCGATGGCTGTACTGGTTGTATATTATTAGAATGGTTACCTGGGTAACAGACCACTGGGCAGCAGCGATGGCTGTACTGGTTATATATTATATATTATTACAATGGTTACCTGGGTAACAGACCACTGGGCAGCAGCGATGGCTGTACTGGTTATATATTATTAGAATGGTTACCTGGGTAACAGACCACTGGGCAGCAGCAATGGCTGTACTGGTTGTATATTATTAGAATGGTTACCTGGGTAACAGACCACTGGGCAGCAGCGATGGCTGTACTGGTTATATATTATTAGAATGGTTACCTGGGTAACAGACCACTGGGCAGCAGCGATGGCTGTACTGGTTATATATTATTAGAATGGTTACCAGGGTAACAGACCACTGGGCAGCAGCGATGGCTGTACTGGTTATATATTATATATTATTAGAATGGTTACCTGGGTAACAGACCACTGGGCAGCAGCGATGGCTGTACTGGTTATATATTATATATTATTAGAATGGTTACCTGGGTAACAGACCACTGGGCAGTAGCGATGGCTGTACTGGTTATATATTATTAGAATGGTTACCTGGGTAACAGACCACTGGGCAGCAGCGATGGCTGTACTGGTTATATATTATTAGAATGGTTACCAGGGTAACAGACCACTGGGCAGCAGCGATGGCTGTACTGGTTATATATTATTAGAATGGTTACCTGGGTAACAGACCACTGGGCAGCAGCGATGGCTGTACTGGTTATATATTATTAGAATGGTTACCTGGGTAACAGACCACTGTGCAGCAAGAATGGCTGTACTGGTTATATATTATTAGAATGGTTACCTGGGTAACAGACCACTGGGCAGCAGCGATGGCTGTACTGGTTATATATTATATATTATTAGAATGGTTACCTGGGTAACAGACCACTGGGCAGCAGCGATGGCTGTACTGGTTATATATTATATATTATTAGAATGGTTACCTGGGTAACAGACCACTGGGCAGCAGCGATGGCTGTACTGGTTATATATTATTAGAATGGTTACCTGGGTAACAGACCACTGGGCAGCAGCGATGGCTGTACTGGTTATATATTATTAGAATGGTTACCTGGGTAACAGACCACTGGGCAGCAGTGATGGCTGTACTGGTTATATATTATATATTATTAGAATGGTTACCTGGGTAACAGACCACTGGGCAGCAGCGATGGCTGTACTGGTTATATATTATATATTATTAGAATGGTTACCTGGGTAACAGACCACTGGGCAGCAGCGATGGCTGTACTGGTTATATATTATATATTATTAGAATGGTTACCTGGGTAACAGACCACTGGGCAGCAGCGATGGCTGTACTGGTTATATATTTTTAGAATGGTTACCTGGGTAACAGACCACTGGGCAGCAGCGATGGCTGTACTGGTTATATATTATTAGAATGGTTACCAGGGTAACAGACCACTGAGCAGCAGCGATGGCTGTACTGGTTATATATTATATATTATTAGAATGGTTACCAGGGTAACAGACCACTGGGCAGCAGCGATGGCTGTACTGGTCATATATTATTAGAATGGTTACCTGGGTAACAGACCACTGGGCAGCAGCGATGGCTGTACTGGTTATATATTATATATTATTAGAATGGTTACCTGGGTAACAGACCACTTGGCAGCAGCGATAGCTGTACTGGTTATATACTATATATTAATAGAATGGTTACCTGGGTAACAGACCACTGGGCAGCAGCGATGGCTGTACTGGTTATATATTATATATTAATAGAATGGTTACCTGGGTAACAGACCACTGGGCAGCAGCGATGGCTGTACTGGTTATATATTATATATTAATAGAATGGTTACCTGGGTAACAGACCACTGGGCAGCAGCGATGGCTGTACTGGTTATATATTATTAGAATGGTTACCTGGGTAACAGACCACTGGGCAGCAGCGATGGCTGTACTGGTTATATATTATTAGAATGGTTACCTGGGTAACAGACCACTGGGCAGCAGAGATGGCTGTACTGGTTATATATTATTAGAATGGTTACCTGGGTAACAGACCACTGGGCAGCAGCGATGGCTGTACTGGTTATATATTATATATTATTAGAATGGTTACCTGGGTAACAGACCACTGGGCAGCAGCGATGGCTGTACTGGTTATATATTATATATTATTACAATGGTTACCTGGGTAACAGACCACTGGGCAGCAGCGATGGCTGTACTGGTTGTATATTATTAGAATGGTTACCTGGGTAACAGACCACTGGGCAGCAGCGATGGCTGTACTGGTTATATATTATTAGAATGGTTACCTGGGTAACAGACCACTGGGCAGCAGCGATGGCTGTACTGGTTATATATTATATATTATTAGAATGGTTACCTGGGTAACAGACCACTGGGCAGCAGCGATGGCTGTACTGGTTATATATTATATATTATTACAATGGTTACCTGGGTAACAGACCACTGGGCAGCAGCGATGGCTGTACTGGTTGTATATTATTAGAACGGTTACCTGGGTAACAGACCACTGGGCAGCAGCGATGGCTGTACTGGTTATATATTATATATTATTACAATGGTTACCTGGGTAACAGACCACTGGGCAGCAGCGATGGCTGTACTGGTTGTATATTATTAGAATGGTTACCTGGGTAACAGACCACTGGGCAGCAGCGATGGCTGTACTGGTTATATATTATTAGAATGGTTACCTGGGTAACAGACCACTGGGCAGCAGCAATGGCTGTACTGGTTGTATATTATTAGAATGGTTACCTGGGTAACAGACCACTGGGCAGCAGCGATGGCTGTACTGGTTATATATTATTAGAATGGTTACCTGGGTAACAGACCACTGGGCAGCAGCGATGGCTGTACTGGTTATATATTATTAGAATGGTTACCAGGGTAACAGACCACTGGGCAGCAGCGATGGCTGTACTGGTTATATATTATATATTATTAGAATGGTTACCTGGGTAACAGACCACTGGGCAGCAGCGATGGCTGTACTGGTTATATATTATATATTATTAGAATGGTTACCTGGGTAACAGACCACTGGGCAGCAGCGATGGCTGTACTGGTTATATATTATTAGAATGGTTACCTGGGTAACAGACCACTGGGCAGCAGCGATGGCTGTACTGGTTATATATTATTAGAATGGTTACCAGGGTAACAGACCACTGGGCAGCAGCGATGGCTGTACTGGTTATATATTATTAGAATGGTTACCTGGGTAACAGACCACTGGGCAGCAGCGATGGCTGTACTGGTTATATATTATTAGAATGGTTACCTGGGTAACAGACCACTGTGCAGCAAGAATGGCTGTACTGGTTATATATTATTAGAATGGTTACCTGGGTAACAGACCACTGGGCAGCAGCGATGGCTGTACTGGTTATATATTATATATTATTAGAATGGTTACCTGGGTAACAGACCACTGGGCAGCAGCGATGGCTGTACTGGTTATATATTATTAGAATGGTTACCTGGGTAACAGACCACTGGGCAGCAGCGATGGCTGTACTGGTTATATATTATTAGAATGGTTACCTGGGTAACAGACCACTGGGCAGCAGCGATGGCTGTACTGGTTATATATTATTAGAATGGTTACCTGGGTAACAGACCACTGGGCAGCAGCGATGGCTGTACTGGTTATATATTATTAGAATGGTTACCTGGGTAACAGACCACTGGGCAGCAGCGATGGCTGTACTGGTTATATATTATATATTATTAGAATGGTTACCTGGGTAACAGACCACTGGGCAGCAGCGATGGCTGTACTGGTTATATATTATATATTATTAGAATGGTTACCTGGGTAACAGACCACTGGGCAGCAGCGATGGCTGTACTGGTTATATATTTTTAGAATGGTTACCTGGGTAACAGACCACTGGGCAGCAGCGATGGCTGTACTGGTTATATATTATTAGAATGGTTACCAGGGTAACAGACCACTGAGCAGCAGCGATGGCTGTACTGGTTATATATTATATATTATTAGAATGGTTACCAGGGTAACAGACCACTGGGCAGCAGCGATGGCTGTACTGGTCATATATTATTAGAATGGTTACCTGGGTAACAGACCACTGGGCAGCAGCGATGGCTGTACTGGTTATATATTATATATTATTAGAATGGTTACCTGGGTAACAGACCACTTGGCAGCAGCGATAGCTGTACTGGTTATATACTATATATTAATAGAATGGTTACCTGGGTAACAGACCACTGGGCAGCAGCGATGGCTGTACTGGTTATATATTATATATTAATAGAATGGTTACCTGGGTAACAGACCACTGGGCAGCAGCGATGGCTGTACTGGTTATATATTATTAGAATGGTTACCTGGGTAACAGACCACTGGGCAGCAGCGATGGCTGTACTGGTTATATATTATTAGAATGGTTACCTGGGTAACAGACCACTGGGCAGCAGAGATGGCTGTACTGGTTATATATTATTAGAATGGTTACCTGGGTAACAGACCACTGGGCAGCAGCGATGGCTGTACTGGTTATATATTATATATTATTAGAATGGTTACCTGGGTAACAGACCACTGGGCAGCAGCGATGGCTGTACTGGTTATATATTATATATTATTACAATGGTTACCTGGGTAACAGACCACTGGGCAGCAGCGATGGCTGTACTGGTTGTATATTATTAGAATGGTTACCTGGGTAACAGACCACTGGGCAGCAGCGATGGCTGTACTGGTTATATATTATTAGAATGGTTACCTGGGTAACAGACCACTGGGCAGCAGCGATGGCTGTACTGGTTATATATTATATATTATTAGAATGGTTACCTGGGTAACAGACCACTGGGCAGCAGCGATGGCTGTACTGGTTATATATTATATATTATTACAATGGTTACCTGGGTAACAGACCACTGGGCAGCAGCGATGGCTGTACTGGTTGTATATTATTAGAACGGTTACCTGGGTAACAGACCACTGGGCAGCAGCGATGGCTGTACTGGTTATATATTATATATTATTACAATGGTTACCTGGGTAACAGACCACTGGGCAGCAGCGATGGCTGTACTGGTTGTATATTATTAGAATGGTTACCTGGGTAACAGACCACTGGGCAGCAGCGATGGCTGTACTGGTTATATATTATTAGAATGGTTACCTGGGTAACAGACCACTGGGCAGCAGCAATGGCTGTACTGGTTGTATATTATTAGAATGGTTACCTGGGTAACAGACCACTGGGCAGCAGCGATGGCTGTACTGGTTATATATTATTAGAATGGTTACCTGGGTAACAGACCACTGGGCAGCAGCGATGGCTGTACTGGTTATATATTATTAGAATGGTTACCAGGGTAACAGACCACTGGGCAGCAGCGATGGCTGTACTGGTTATATATTATATATTATTAGAATGGTTACCTGGGTAACAGACCACTGGGCAGCAGCGATGGCTGTACTGGTTATATATTATATATTATTAGAATGGTTACCTGGGTAACAGACCACTGGGCAGCAGCGATGGCTGTACTGGTTATATATTATTAGAATGGTTACCTGGGTAACAGACCACTGGGCAGCAGCGATGGCTGTACTGGTTATATATTATTAGAATGGTTACCAGGGTAACAGACCACTGGGCAGCAGCGATGGCTGTACTGGTTATATATTATTAGAATGGTTACCTGGGTAACAGACCACTGGGCAGCAGCGATGGCTGTACTGGTTATATATTATTAGAATGGTTACCTGGGTAACAGACCACTGTGCAGCAAGAATGGCTGTACTGGTTATATATTATTAGAATGGTTACCTGGGTAACAGACCACTGGGCAGCAGCGATGGCTGTACTGGTTATATATTATATATTATTAGAATGGTTACCTGGGTAACAGACCACTGGGCAGCAGCGATGGCTGTACTGGTTATATATTATATATTATTAGAATGGTTACCTGGGTAACAGACCACTGGGCAACAGCGATGGCTGTACTGGTTATATATTATTAGAATGGTTACCTGGGTAACAGACCACTGGGCAGCAGCGATGGCTGTACTGGTTATATATTATTAGAATGGTTACCTGGGTAACAGACCACTGGGCAGCAGTGATGGCTGTACTGGTTATATATTATATATTATTAGAATGGTTACCTGGGTAACAGACCACTGGGCAGCAGAGATGGCTGTACTGGTTATATATTATTAGAATGGTTACCTGGGTAACAGACCACTGGGCAGCAGCGATGGCTGTACTGGTTATATATTATATATTTTTAGAATGGTTACCTGGGTAACAGACCACTGGGCAGCAGCGATGGCTGTACTGGTTATATATTATATATTATTAGAATGGTTACCTGGGTAACAGACCACTGGGCAGCAGCGATGGCTGTACTGGTTATATATTATATATTATTAGAATGGTTACCTGGGTAACAGACCACTGGGCAGCAGCGATGGCTGTACTGGTTATATATTATTAGAATGGTTACCTGGGTAACAGACCACTGGGCAGCAGCGATGGCTGTACTGGTTATATATTATATATTATTAGAATGGTTACCTGGGTAACAGACCACTGGGCAGCAGCGATGGCTGTACTGGTTATATATTATTAGAATGGTTACCTGGGTAACAGACCACTGGGCAGCAGCGATGGCTGTACTGGTTATATATTATATATTATTAGAATGGTTACCAGGGTAACAGACCACTGGGCAGCAGCGATGGCTGTACTGGTTATATATTATTAGAATGGTTACCTGGGTAACAGACCACTGGGCAGCAGAGATGGCTGTACTGGTTATATATTATATGTTATTAGAATGGTTACCTGGGTAACAGACCACTGGGCAGCAGCGATGGCTGTACTGGTTATATATTATATATTATTAGAATGGTTACCTGGGTAACAGACCACTGGGCAGCAGCGATGGCTGTACTGGTTATATATTATTAGAATGGTTACCTGGGTAACAGACCACTGGACAGCAGCGATGGCTGTACTGGTTATATATTATATATTTTTAGAATGGTTACCTGGGTAACAGACCACTGGGCAGCAGCGATGGCTGTACTGGTTATATATTATATATTATTAGAATGGTTACCTGGGTAACAGACCACTGGGCAGCAGCGATGGCTGTACTGGTTATATATTATTAGAATGGTTACCTGGGTAACAGACCACTGGGCAGCAGCGATGGCTGTACTGGTTGTATATTATTAGAATGGTTACCTGGGTAACAGACCACTGGGCAGCAGCGATGGCTGTACTGGTTATATATTATATATTATTAGAATGGTTACCTGGGTAACAGACCACTGGGCAGCAGCGATGGCTGTACTGGTTATATATTATTAGAATGGTTACCAGGGTAACAGACCACTGGGCAGCAGCGATGGCTGTACTGGTTATATATTATATATTATTAGAATGGTTACCTGGGTAACAGACCACTGGGCAGCAGCGATGGCTGTACTGGTTATATATTATTAGAATGGTTACCTGGGTAACAGACCAATGGGCAGCAGCGATGGCTGTACTGGTTATATATTATTAGAATGGTTACCTGGGTAACAGACCACTGGGCAGCAGCGATGGCTGTACTGGTTATATATTATATATTATTAGAATGGTTACCTGGGTAACAGACCACTTGGCAGTAGCGATGGCTGTACTGGTTATATATTATATATTATTAGAATGGTTACCTGGGTAACAGACCACTGGGCAGCAGCGATGGCTGTACTGGTTATATATTATATGTTATTAGAATGGTTACCTGGGTAACAGACCACTGGGCAGCAGCGATGGCTGTACTGGTTATATATTATTAGAATGGTTACCTGGGTAACAGACCACTGGGCAGCAGCGATGGCTGTACTGGTTATATATTATATATTATTAGAATGGTTACCTGGGTAACAGACCACTGGGCAGCAGCGATGGCTGTACTGGTTATATATTATATATTAATAGAATGGTTACCTGGGTAACAGACCACTGGGCAGCAGCGATGGCTGTACTGGTTATATATTATTAGAATGGTTACCTGGGTAACAGACCACTGGGCAGCAGCGATGGCTGTACTGGTTATATATTATTAGAATGGTTACCTGGGTAACAGACCACTGGGCAGCAGAGGTGGCTGTACTGGTTATATATTATTAGAATGGTTACCTGGGTAACAGACCACTGGGCAGCAGCGATGGCTGTACTGGTTATATATTATATATTATTAGAATGGTTACCTGGGTAACAGACCACTGGGCAGCAGCGATGGCTGTACTGGTTATATATTATATATTATTACAATGGTTACCTGGGTAACAGACCACTGGGCAGCAGCGATGGCTGTACTGGTTGTATATTATTAGAATGGTTACCTGGGTAACAGACCACTGGGCAGCAGCGATGGCTGTACTGGTTATATATTATTAGAATGGTTACCTGGGTAACAGACCACTGGGCAGCAGCGATGGCTGTACTGGTTATATATTATATATTATTAGAATGGTTACCTGGGTAACAGACCACTGGGCAGCAGCGATGGCTGTACTGGTTATATATTATTAGAATGGTTACCAGGGTAACAGACCACTGGGCAGCAGCGATGGCTGTACTGGTTATATATTATATATTATTAGAATGGTTACCTGGGTAACAGACCACTGGGCAGCAGCGATGGCTGTACTGGTTATATATTATTAGAATGGTTACCTGGGTAACAGACCAATGGGCAGCAGCGATGGCTGTACTGGTTATATATTATTAGAATGGTTACCTGGGTAACAGACCACTGGGCAGCAGCGATGGCTGTACTGGTTATATATTATATATTATTAGAATGGTTACCTGGGTAACAGACCACTTGGCAGCAGCGATGGCTGTACTGGTTATATATTATATATTATTAGAATGGTTACCTGGGTAACAGACCACTGGGCAGCAGCGATGGCTGTACTGGTTATATATTATATGTTATTAGAATGGTTACCTGGGTAACAGACCACTGGGCAGCAGCGATGGCTGTACTGGTTATATATTATTAGAATGGTTACCTGGGTAACAGACCACTGGGCAGCAGCGATGGCTGTACTGGTTATATATTATATATTATTAGAATGGTTACCTGGGTAACAGACCACTGGGCAGCAGCGATGGCTGTACTGGTTATATATTATATATTAATAGAATGGTTACCTGGGTAACAGACCACTGGGCAGCAGCGATGGCTGTACTGGTTATATATTATTAAAATGGTTACCTGGGTAACAGACCACTGGGCAGCAGCGATGGCTGTACTGGTTATATATTATTAGAATGGTTACCTGGGTAACAGACCACTGGGCAGCAGAGATGGCTGTACTGGTTATATATTATTAGAATGGTTACCTGGGTAACAGACCACTGGGCAGCAGCGATGGCTGTACTGGTTATATATTATATATTATTAGAATGGTTACCTGGGTAACAGACCACTGGGCAGCAGCGATGGCTGTACTGGTTATATATTATATATTATTACAATGGTTACCTGGGTAACAGACCACTGGGCAGCAGCGATGGCTGTACTGGTTGTATATTATTAGAATGGTTACCTGGGTAACAGACCACTGGGCAGCAGCGATGGCTGTACTGGTTATATATTATTAGAATGGTTACCTGGGTAACAGACCACTGGGCAGCAGCGATGGCTGTACTGGTTATATATTATATATTATTAGAATGGTTACCTGGGTAACAGACCACTGGGCAGCAGCGATGGCTGTACTGGTTATATATTATATATTATTACAATGGTTACCTGGGTAACAGACCACTGGGCAGCAGCGATGGCTGTACTGGTTGTATATTATTAGAACGGTTACCTGGGTAACAGACCACTGGGCAGCAGCGATGGCTGTACTGGTTATATATTATATATTATTACAATGGTTACCTGGGTAACAGACCACTGGGCAGCAGCGATGGCTGTACTGGTTGTATATTATTAGAATGGTTACCTGGGTAACAGACCACTGGGCAGCAGCGATGGCTGTACTGGTTATATATTATTAGAATGGTTACCTGGGTAACAGACCACTGGGCAGCAGCAATGGCTGTACTGGTTGTATATTATTAGAATGGTTACCTGGGTAACAGACCACTGGGCAGCAGCGATGGCTGTACTGGTTATATATTATTAGAATGGTTACCTGGGTAACAGACCACTGGGCAGCAGCGATGGCTGTACTGGTTATATATTATTAGAATGGTTACCAGGGTAACAGACCACTGGGCAGCAGCGATGGCTGTACTGGTTATATATTATATATTATTAGAATGGTTACCTGGGTAACAGACCACTGGGCAGCAGCGATGGCTGTACTGGTTATATATTATATATTATTAGAATGGTTACCTGGGTAACAGACCACTGGGCAGCAGCGATGGCTGTACTGGTTATATATTATTAGAATGGTTACCTGGGTAACAGACCACTGGGCAGCAGCGATGGCTGTACTGGTTATATATTATTAGAATGGTTACCAGGGTAACAGACCACTGGGCAGCAGCGATGGCTGTACTGGTTATATATTATTAGAATGGTTACCTGGGTAACAGACCACTGGGCAGCAGCGATGGCTGTACTGGTTATATATTATTAGAATGGTTACCTGGGTAACAGACCACTGTGCAGCAAGAATGGCTGTACTGGTTATATATTATTAGAATGGTTACCTGGGTAACAGACCACTGGGCAGCAGCGATGGCTGTACTGGTTATATATTATATATTATTAGAATGGTTACCTGGGTAACAGACCACTGGGCAGCAGCGATGGCTGTACTGGTTATATATTATTAGAATGGTTACCTGGGTAACAGACCACTGGGCAGCAGCGATGGCTGTACTGGTTATATATTATTAGAATGGTTACCTGGGTAACAGACCACTGGGCAGCAGCGATGGCTGTACTGGTTATATATTATTAGAATGGTTACCTGGGTAACAGACCACTGGGCAGCAGCGATGGCTGTACTGGTTATATATTATTAGAATGGTTACCTGGGTAACAGACCACTGGGCAGCAGCGATGGCTGTACTGGTTATATATTATATATTATTAGAATGGTTACCTGGGTAACAGACCACTGGGCAGCAGCGATGGCTGTACTGGTTATATATTATATATTATTAGAATGGTTACCTGGGTAACAGACCACTGGGCAGCAGCGATGGCTGTACTGGTTATATATTTTTAGAATGGTTACCTGGGTAACAGACCACTGGGCAGCAGCGATGGCTGTACTGGTTATATATTATTAGAATGGTTACCAGGGTAACAGACCACTGAGCAGCAGCGATGGCTGTACTGGTTATATATTATATATTATTAGAATGGTTACCAGGGTAACAGACCACTGGGCAGCAGCGATGGCTGTACTGGTCATATATTATTAGAATGGTTACCTGGGTAACAGACCACTGGGCAGCAGCGATGGCTGTACTGGTTATATATTATATATTATTAGAATGGTTACCTGGGTAACAGACCACTTGGCAGCAGCGATAGCTGTACTGGTTATATACTATATATTAATAGAATGGTTACCTGGGTAACAGACCACTGGGCAGCAGCGATGGCTGTACTGGTTATATATTATATATTAATAGAATGGTTACCTGGGTAACAGACCACTGGGCAGCAGCGATGGCTGTACTGGTTATATATTATTAGAATGGTTACCTGGGTAACAGACCACTGGGCAGCAGCGATGGCTGTACTGGTTATATATTATTAGAATGGTTACCTGGGTAACAGACCACTGGGCAGCAGAGATGGCTGTACTGGTTATATATTATTAGAATGGTTACCTGGGTAACAGACCACTGGGCAGCAGCGATGGCTGTACTGGTTATATATTATATATTATTAGAATGGTTACCTGGGTAACAGACCACTGGGCAGCAGCGATGGCTGTACTGGTTATATATTATATATTATTACAATGGTTACCTGGGTAACAGACCACTGGGCAGCAGCGATGGCTGTACTGGTTGTATATTATTAGAATGGTTACCTGGGTAACAGACCACTGGGCAGCAGCGATGGCTGTACTGGTTATATATTATTAGAATGGTTACCTGGGTAACAGACCACTGGGCAGCAGCGATGGCTGTACTGGTTATATATTATATATTATTAGAATGGTTACCTGGGTAACAGACCATTGGGCAGCAGCGATGGCTGTACTGGTTATATATTATATATTATTACAATGGTTACCTGGGTAACAGACCACTGGGCAGCAGCGATGGCTGTACTGGTTGTATATTATTAGAACGGTTACCTGGGTAACAGACCACTGGGCAGCAGCGATGGCTGTACTGGTTATATATTATATATTATTACAATGGTTACCTGGGTAACAGACCACTGGGCAGCAGCGATGGCTGTACTGGTTGTATATTATTAGAATGGTTACCTGGGTAACAGACCACTGGGCAGCAGCGATGGCTGTACTGGTTATATATTATTAGAATGGTTACCTGGGTAACAGACCACTGGGCAGCAGCAATGGCTGTACTGGTTGTATATTATTAGAATGGTTACCTGGGTAACAGACCACTGGGCAGCAGCGATGGCTGTACTGGTTATATATTATTAGAATGGTTACCTGGGTAACAGACCACTGGGCAGCAGCGATGGCTGTACTGGTTATATATTATTAGAATGGTTACCAGGGTAACAGACCACTGGGCAGCAGCGATGGCTGTACTGGTTATATATTATATATTATTAGAATGGTTACCTGGGTAACAGACCACTGGGCAGCAGCGATGGCTGTACTGGTTATATATTATATATTATTAGAATGGTTACCTGGGTAACAGACCACTGGGCAGCAGCGATGGCTGTACTGGTTATATATTATTAGAATGGTTACCTGGGTAACAGACCACTGGGCAGCAGCGATGGCTGTACTGGTTATATATTATTAGAATGGTTACCAGGGTAACAGACCACTGGGCAGCAGCGATGGCTGTACTGGTTATATATTATTAGAATGGTTACCTGGGTAACAGACCACTGGGCAGCAGCGATGGCTGTACTGGTTATATATTATTAGAATGGTTACCTGGGTAACAGACCACTGTGCAGCAAGAATGGCTGTACTGGTTATATATTATTAGAATGGTTACCTGGGTAACAGACCACTGGGCAGCAGCGATGGCTGTACTGGTTATATATTATATATTATTAGAATGGTTACCTGGGTAACAGACCACTGGGCAGCAGCGATGGCTGTACTGGTTATATATTATATATTATTAGAATGGTTACCTGGGTAACAGACCACTGGGCAGCAGCGATGGCTGTACTGGTTATATATTATTAGAATGGTTACCTGGGTAACAGACCACTGGGCAGCAGCGATGGCTGTACTGGTTATATATTATTAGAATGGTTACCTGGGTAACAGACCACTGGGCAGCAGTGATGGCTGTACTGGTTATATATTATATATTATTAGAATGGTTACCTGGGTAACAGACCACTGGGCAGCAGAGATGGCTGTACTGGTTATATATTATTAGAATGGTTACCTGGGTAACAGACCACTGGGCAGCAGCGATGGCTGTACTGGTTATATATTATATATTTTTAGAATGGTTACCTGGGTAACAGACCACTGGGCAGCAGCGATGGCTGTACTGGTTATATATTATATATTATTAGAATGGTTACCTGGGTAACAGACCACTGGGCAGCAGCGATGGCTGTACTGGTTATATATTATTAGAATGGTTACCTGGGTAACAGACCACTGGGCAGCAGCGATGGCTGTACTGGTTATATATTATATATTATTAGAATGGTTACCAGGGTAACAGACCACTGGGCAGCAGCGATGGCTGTACTGGTTATATATTATTAGAATGGTTACCTGGGTAACAGACCACTGGGCAGCAGAGATGGCTGTACTGGTTATATATTATTAGAATGGTTACCTGGGTAACAGACCACTGGGCAGCAGCGATGGCTGTACTGGTTATATATTATATGTTATTAGAATGGTTACCTGGGTAACAGACCACTGGGCAGCAGCGATGGCTGTACTGGTTATATATTATATATTATTAGAATGGTTACCTGGGTAACAGACCACTGGGCAGCAGCGATGGCTGTACTGGTTATATATTATTAGAATGGTTACCTGGGTAACAGACCACTGGACAGCAGCGATGGCTGTACTGGTTATATATTATATATTTTTAGAATGGTTACCTGGGTAACAGACCACTGGGCAGCAGCGATGGCTGTACTGGTTATATATTATATATTATTAGAATGGTTACCTGGGTAACAGACCACTGGGCAGCAGCGATGGCTGTACTGGTTATATATTATTAGAATGGTTACCTGGGTAACAGACCACTGGGCAGCAGCGATGGCTGTACTGGTTGTATATTATTAGAATGGTTACCTGGGTAACAGACCACTGGGCAGCAGCGATGGCTGTACTGGTTATATATTATATATTATTAGAATGGTTACCTGGGTAACAGACCACTGGGCAGCAGCGATGGCTGTACTGGTTATATATTATTAGAATGGTTACCAGGGTAACAGACCACTGGGCAGCAGCGATGGCTGTACTGGTTATATATTATATATTATTAGAATGGTTACCTGGGTAACAGACCACTGGGCAGCAGCGATGGCTGTACTGGTTATATATTATTAGAATGGTTACCTGGGTAACAGACCAATGGGCAGCAGCGATGGCTGTACTGGTTATATATTATTAGAATGGTTACCTGGGTAACAGACCACTGGGCAGCAGCGATGGCTGTACTGGTTATATATTATATATTATTAGAATGGTTACCTGGGTAACAGACCACTTGGCAGCAGCGATGGCTGTACTGGTTATATATTATATATTATTAGAATGGTTACCTGGGTAACAGACCACTGGGCAGCAGCGATGGCTGTACTGGTTATATATTATATGTTATTAGAATGGTTACCTGGGTAACAGACCACTGGGCAGCAGCGATGGCTGTACTGGTTATATATTATTAGAATGGTTACCTGGGTAACAGACCACTGGGCAGCAGCGATGGCTGTACTGGTTATATATTATATATTATTAGAATGGTTACCTGGGTAACAGACCACTGGGCAGCAGCGATGGCTGTACTGGTTATATATTATTAGAATGGTTACCTGGGTAACAGACCACTGGGCAGCAGCGATGGCTGTACTGGTTATATATTATCTATTATTAGAATGGTTACCTGGGTAACAGACCACTGGGCAGCAGCGATGGCTGTACTGGTTATATATTATTAGAATGGTTACCTGGGTAACAGACCACTGGGCAGCAGCGATGGCTGTACTGGTTATATATTATTAGAATGGTTACCAGGGTAACAGACCACTGGGCAGCAGCGATGGCTGTACTGGTTATATATTATATATTAATAGAATGGTTACCTGGGTAACAGACCACTTGGCAGCAGCGATGGCTGTACTGGTTATATATTATATATTATTAGAATGGTTACCTGGGTAACAGACCACTGGGCAGCAGCGATGGCTGTACTTGTTATATATTATTAGAATGGTTACCAGGGTCACAGACCACTGGGCAGCAGCGATGGCTGTACTGGTTATATATTATTAGAATGGTTACCTGGGTAACAGACCACGGGCAGCAGCGATGGCTGTACTGGTTATATATTATTAGAATGGTTACCAGGGTAACAGACCACTGGGCAGCAGCGATGCCTGTACTGGTTATATATTATTAGAATGGTTACCTGGGTAACAGACCACTGGGCAGCAGCGATGCCTGTACTGGTTATATATTATTAGAATGGTTACCAGGGTAACAGACCACTGGGCAGCAGCGATGGCTGTACTGGTTATATATTATATGTTATTAGAATGGTTACCTGGGTAACAGACCACTGGGCAGCAGCGATGGCTGTACTGGTTATATATTATATATTATTAGAATGGTTACCTGGGTAACAGACCACTGGGCAGCAGCGATGGCTGTACTGGTTATATATTATTAGAATGGTTACCTGGGTAACAGACCACTGGGCAGCAGCGATGGCTGTACTGGTTATATATTATATATTATTAGAATGGTTACCTGGGTAACAGACCACTGGGCAGCAGCGATGGCTGTACTGGTTATATATTATATATTATTAGAATGGTTACCTGGGTAACAGACCACTGGGCAGCAGCGATGGCTGTACTGGTTATATATTATTAGAATGGTTACCAGGGTAACAGACCACTGGGCAGCAGTGATGGCTGTACTGGTTATATATTATATGTTATTAGAATGGGTACCTGGGTAACAGACCACTGGGCAGCAGCGATGGCTGTACTGGTTATATATTATATATTATTAGAATGGTTACCTGGGTAACAGACCACTGGGCAGCAGCGATGGCTGTACTGGTTATATATTATTAGAATGGTTCCCTGGGTAACAGACCACTGGGCAGCAGCGATGGCTGTACTGGTTATATATTATTAGAATGGTTACCTGGGTAACAGACCACTGGGCAGCAGCGATGGCTGTACTGGTTATATATTATATATTATTAGAATGGTTACCTGGGTAACAGACCACTGGGCAGCAGCGATGGCTGTACTGGTTATATATTATTAGAATGGTTACCTGGGTAACAGACCACTGGGCAGCAGAGATGGCTGTACTGGTTATATATTATTAGAATGGTTACCTGGGTAACAGACCACTGGGCAGCAGCGATGGCTGTACTGGTTATATATTATTAGAATGGTTACCTGGGTAACAGACCACTGGGCAGCAGCGATGGCTGTACTGGTTATATATGATATATTATTAGAATGGTTACCTGGGTAACAGACCACTGGGCAGCAGCGATGGCTGTACTGGTTATATATTATTAGAATGGTTACCTGGGTAACAGACCACTGGGCAGCAGCGATGGCTGTACTGGTTATATATTATTAGAATGGTTACCTGGGTAACAGACCACTGGGCAGCAGCGATGCCTGTACTGGTTATATATTATTAGAATGGTTACCAGGGTAACAGACCACTGGGCAGCAGCGATGGCTGTACTGGTTATATATTATATGTTATTAGAATGGTTACCTGGGTAACAGACCACTGGGCAGCAGCGATGGCTGTACTGGTTATATATTATATATTATTAGAATGGTTACCTGGGTAACAGACCACTGGGCAGCAGCGATGGCTGTACTGGTTATATATTATTAGAATGGTTACCTGGGTAACAGACCACTGGGCAGCAGCGATGGCTGTACTGGTTATATATTATATATTATTAGAATGGTTACCTGGGTAACAGACCACTGGGCAGCAGCGATGGCTGTACTGGTTATATATTATATATTATTAGAATGGTTACCTGGGTAACAGACCACTGGGCAGCAGCGATGGCTGTACTGGTTATATATTATTAGAATGGTTCCCTGGGTAACAGACCACTGGGCAGCAGCGATGGCTGTACTGGTTATATATTATTAGAATGGTTACCTGGGTAACAGACCACTGGGCAGCAGCGATGGCTGTACTGGTTATATATTATATATTATTAGAATGGTTACCTGGGTAACAGACCACTGGGCAGCAGTGATGGCTGTACTGGTTATATATTATATGTTATTAGAATGGGTACCTGGGTAACAGACCACTGGGCAGCAGCGATGGCTGTACTGGTTATATATTATATATTATTAGAATGGTTACCTGGGTAACAGACCACTGGGCAGCAGCGATGGCTGTACTGGTTATATATTATTAGAATGGTTCCCTGGGTAACAGACCACTGGGCAGCAGCGATGGCTGTACTGGTTATATATTATTAGAATGGTTACCTGGGTAACAGACCACTGGGCAGCAGCGATGGCTGTACTGGTTATATATTATATATTATTAGAATGGTTACCTGGGTAACAGACCACTGGGCAGCAGCGATGGCTGTACTGGTTATATATTATTAGAATGGTTACCTGGGTAACAGACCACTGGGCAGCAGCGATGGCTGTACTGGTTATATATGATATATTATTAGAATGGTTACCTGGGTAACAGACCACTGGGCAGCAGCGATGGCTGTACTGGTTATATATTATTAGAATGGTTACCTGGGTAACAGACCACTGGGCAGCAGCGATGGCTGTACTGGTTATATATTATATATTATTAGAATGGTTACCTGGGTAACAGACCACTGGGCAGCAGCGATGGCTGTACTGGTTATATATTATTAGAATGGTTACCTGGGTAACAGACCACTGGGCAGCAGAGATGGCTGTACTGGTTATATATTATTAGAATGGTTACCTGGGTAACAGACCACTGGGCAGCAGCGATGGCTGTACTGGTTATATATTATTAGAATGGTTACCTGGGTAACAGACCACTGGGCAGCAGCGATGGCTGTACTGGTTATATATGATATATTATTAGAATGGTTACCTGGGTAACAGACCACTGGGCAGCAGCGATGGCTGTACTGGTTATATATTATTAGAATGGTTACCTGGGTAACAGACCACTGGGCAGCAGCGATGGCTGTACTGGTTATATATTATTAGAATGGTTACCTGGGTAACAGACCACTGGGCAGCAGCGATGCCTGTACTGGTTATATATTATTAGAATGGTTACCAGGGTAACAGACCACTGGGCAGCAGCGATGGCTGTACTGGTTATATATTATATGTTATTAGAATGGTTACCTGGGTAACAGACCACTGGGCAGCAGCGATGGCTGTACTGGTTATATATTATATATTATTAGAATGGTTACCTGGGTAACAGACCACTGGGCAGCAGCGATGGCTGTACTGGTTATATATTATTAGAATGGTTACCTGGGTAACAGACCACTGGGCAGCAGCGATGGCTGTACTGGTTATATATTATATATTATTAGAATGGTTACCTGGGTAACAGACCACTGGGCAGCAGCGATGGCTGTACTGGTTATATATTATATATTATTAGAATGGTTACCTGGGTAACAGACCACTGGGCAGCAGCGATGGCTGTACTGGTTATATATTATTAGAATGGTTACCAGGGTAACAGACCACTGGGCAGCAGTGATGGCTGTACTGGTTATATATTATATGTTATTAGAATGGGTACCTGGGTAACAGACCACTGGGCAGCAGCGATGGCTGTACTGGTTATATATTATATATTATTAGAATGGTTACCTGGGTAACAGACCACTGGGCAGCAGCGATGGCTGTACTGGTTATATATTATTAGAATGGTTCCCTGGGTAACAGACCACTGGGCAGCAGCGATGGCTGTACTGGTTATATATTATTAGAATGGTTACCTGGGTAACAGACCACTGGGCAGCAGCGATGGCTGTACTGGTTATATATTATATATTATTAGAATGGTTACCTGGGTAACAGACCACTGGGCAGCAGCGATGGCTGTACTGGTTATATATTATTAGAATGGTTACCTGGGTAACAGACCACTGGGCAGCAGCGATGGCTGTACTGGTTATATATGATATATTATTAGAATGGTTACCTGGGTAACAGACCACTGGGCAGCAGCGATGGCTGTACTGGTTATATATTATTAGAATGGTTACCTGGGTAACAGACCACTGGGCAGCAGCGATGGCTGTACTGGTTATATATTATATATTATTAGAATGGTTACCTGGGTAACAGACCACTGGGCAGCAGCGATGGCTGTACTGGTTATATATTATTAGAATGGTTACCTGGGTAACAGACCACTGGGCAGCAGAGATGGCTGTACTGGTTATATATTATTAGAATGGTTACCTGGGTAACAGACCACTGGGCAGCAGCGATGGCTGTACTGGTTATATATTATTAGAATGGTTACCTGGGTAACAGACCACTGGGCAGCAGCGATGGCTGTACTGGTTATATATGATATATTATTAGAATGGTTACCTGGGTAACAGACCACTGGGCAGCAGCGATGGCTGTACTGGTTATATATTATTAGAATGGTTACCAGGGTAACAGACCACTGGGCAGCAGCGATGGCTGTACTGGTTATATATTATATGTTATTAGAATGGTTACCTGGGTAACAGACCACTGGGCAGCAGCGATGGCTGTACTGGTTAAATATTATATATTATTAGAATGGTTACCTGGGTAACAGACCACTGGGCAGCAGCGATGGCTGTACTGGTTATATATTATTAGAATGGTTACCTGGGTAACAGACCAGTGGGCAGCAGCGATGGCTGTACTGGTTATATATTATATATTATTAGAATGGTTACCTGGGTAACAGACCACTGGGCAGCAGCGATGGCTGTACTGGTTATATATTATTAGAATGGTTACCTGGGTAACAGACCACTGGGCAGCAGCGATGGCTGTACTGGTTATATATTATTAGAATGGTTACCTGGGTAACAGACCACTGGGCAGCAGCGATGGCTGTACTGGTTATATATTATATATTATTAGAATGGTTACCTGGGTAACAGACCACTGGGCAGCAGCGATGGCTGTACTGGTTATATATTATATATTATTAGAATGGTTACCTGGGTAACAGACCACTGGGCAGCAGCGATGGCTGTACTGGTTATATATTATTAGAATGGTTACCTGGGTAACAGACCACTGGGCAGCAGCGATGGCTGTACTGGTTATATATTATTAGAATGGTTACCTGGGTAACAGACCACTGGGCAGCAGCGATGGCTGTACTGGTTATATATTATTAGAATGGTTACCTGGGTAACAGACCACTGGGCAGCAGCGATGGCTGTACTGGTTATATATTATATATTATTAGAATGGTTACCTGGGTAACAGACCACTGGGCAGCAGCGATGGCTGTACTGGTTATATATTATATATTATTACAATGGTTACCTGGGTAACAGACCACTGGGCAGTAGCGATGGCTGTACTGGTTGTATATTATTAGAATGGTTACCTGGGTAACAGACCACTGGGCAGCAGCGATGGCTGTACTGGTTATATATTATATATTATTACAATGGTTACCTGGGTAACAGACCACTGGGCAGCAGCGATGGCTGTACTGGTTGTATATTATTAGAATGGTTACCTGGGTAACAGACCACTGGGCAGCAGCGATGGCTGTACTGGTTATATATTAATAGAATGGTTACCTGGGTAACAGACCACTGGGCAGCAGCAATGGCTGTACTGGTTGTATATTATTAGAATGGTTACCTGGGTAACAGACCACTGGGCAGCAGCGATGGCTGTACTGGTTATATATTATTAGAATGGTTACCTGGGTAACAGACCACTGGGCAGCAGCGATGGCTGTACTGGTTATATATTATTAGAATGGTTACCAGGGTAACAGACCACTGGGCAGCAGCGATGGCTGTACTGGTTATATATTATATATTATTAGAATGGTTACCTGGGTAACAGACCACTGGGCAGCAGCGATGGCTGTACTGGTTATATATTATATATTATTAGAATGGTTACCTGGGTAACAGACCACTGGGCAGCAGCGATGGCTGTACTGGTTATATATTATTAGAATGGTTACCTGGGTAACAGACCACTGGGCAGCAGCGATGGCTGTACTGGTTATATATTATTAGAATGGTTACCAGGGTAACAGACCACTGGGCAGCAGCGATGGCTGTACTGGTTATATATTATTAGAATGGTTACCTGGGTAACAGACCACTGGGCAGCAGCGATGGCTGTACTGGTTATATATGATATATTATTAGAATGGTTACCTGGGTAACAGACCACTGGGCAGCAGCGATGGCTGTACTGGTTATATATGATATATTATTAGAATGGTTACCTGGGTAACAGACCACTGGGCAGCAGCGATGGCTGTACTGGTTATATATTATTAGAATGGTTACCTGGGTAACAGACCACTGGGCAGCAGCGATGGCTGTACTGGTTATATATTATATATTATTAGAATGGTTACCTGGGTAACAGACCACTGGGCAGCAGCGATGGCTGTACTGGTTATATATTATTAGAATGGTTACCTGGGTAACAGACCACTGGGCAGCAGAGATGGCTGTACTGGTTATATATTATTAGAATGGTTACCTGGGTAACAGACCACTGGGCAGCAGCGATGGCTGTACTGGTTATATATTATTAGAATGGTTACCTGGGTAACAGACCACTGGGCAGCAGCGATGGCTGTACTGGTTATATATGATATATTATTAGAATGGTTACCTGGGTAACAGCCCACTGGGCAGCAGCGATGGCTGTACTGGTTATATATTATTAGAATGGTTACCAGGGTAACAGACCACTGGGCAGCAGCGATGGCTGTACTGGTTATATATTATATGTTATTAGAATGGTTACCTGGGTAACAGACCACTGGGCAGCAGCGATGGCTGTACTGGTTAAATATTATATATTATTAGAATGGTTACCTGGGTAACAGACCACTGGGCAGCAGCGATGGCTGTACTGGTTATATATTATATATTATTAGAATGGTTACCTGGGTAACAGACCACTTGGCAGCAGCGATGGCTGTACTGGTTATATATTATATATTATTAGAATGGTTACCTGGGTAACAGACCACTGGGCAGCAGCGATGGCTGTACTGGTTATATATTATTAGAATGGTTACCTGGGTAACAGACCACTGGGCAGCAGCGATGGCTGTACTGGTTATATATTATTAGAATGGTTACCTGGGTAACAGACCACTGGGCAGCAGCGATGGCTGTACTGGTTATATATTATATATTATTAGAATGGTTACCTGGGTAACAGACCACTGGGCAGCAGCGATGGCTGTACTGGTTATATATTATATATTATTAGAATGGTTACCTGGGTAACAGACCACTGGGCAGCAGCGATGGCTGTACTGGTTATATATTATTAGAATGGTTACCTGGGTAACAGACCACTGGGCAGCAGCGATGGCTGTACTGGTTATATATTATTAGAATGGTTACCTGGGTAACAGACCACTGGGCAGCAGCGATGGCTGTACTGGTTATATATTATTAGAATGGTTACCTGGGTAACAGACCACTGGGCAGCAGCGATGGCTGTACTGGTTATATATTATATATTATTAGAATGGTTACCTGGGTAACAGACCACTGGGCAGCAGCGATGGCTGTACTGGTTATATATTATATATTATTACAATGGTTACCTGGGTAACAGACCACTGGGCAGTAGCGATGGCTGTACTGGTTGTATATTATTAGAATGGTTACCTGGGTAACAGACCACTGGGCAGCAGCGATGGCTGTACTGGTTATATATTATATATTATTACAATGGTTACCTGGGTAACAGACCACTGGGCAGCAGCGATGGCTGTACTGGTTGTATATTATTAGAATGGTTACCTGGGTAACAGACCACTGGGCAGCAGCGATGGCTGTACTGGTTATATATTAATAGAATGGTTACCTGGGTAACAGACCACTGGGCAGCAGCAATGGCTGTACTGGTTGTATATTATTAGAATGGTTACCTGGGTAACAGACCACTGGGCAGCAGCGATGGCTGTACTGGTTATATATTATTAGAATGGTTACCTGGGTAACAGACCACTGGGCAGCAGCGATGGCTGTACTGGTTATATATTATTAGAATGGTTACCAGGGTAACAGACCACTGGGCAGCAGCGATGGCTGTACTGGTTATATATTATATATTATTAGAATGGTTACCTGGGTAACAGACCACTGGGCAGCAGCGATGGCTGTACTGGTTATATATTATATATTATTAGAATGGTTACCTGGGTAACAGACCACTGGGCAGCAGCGATGGCTGTACTGGTTATATATTATTAGAATGGTTACCTGGGTAACAGACCACTGGGCAGCAGCGATGGCTGTACTGGTTATATATTATTAGAATGGTTACCAGGGTAACAGACCACTGGGCAGCAGCGATGGCTGTACTGGTTATATATTATTAGAATGGTTACCTGGGTAACAGACCACTGGGCAGCAGCGATGGCTGTACTGGTTATATATTATTAGAATGGTTACCTGGGTAACAGACCACTGTGCAGCAAGAATGGCTGTACTGGTTATATATTATTAGAATGGTTACCTGGGTAACAGACCACTGGGCAGCAGCGATGGCTGTACTGGTTATATATTATATATTATTAGAATGGTTACCTGGGTAACAGACCACTGGGCAGCAGCGATGGCTGTACTGGTTATATATTATATATTATTAGAATGGTTACCTGGGTAACAGACCACTGGGCAGCAGCGATGGCTGTACTGGTTATATATTATTAGAATGGTTACCTGGGTAACAGACCACTGGGCAGCAGCGATGGCTGTACTGGTTATATATTATTAGAATGGTTACCTGGGTAACAGACCACTGGGCAGCAGTGATGGCTGTACTGGTTATATATTATATATTATTAGAATGGTTACCTGGGTAACAGACCACTGGGCAGCAGAGATGGCTGTACTGGTTATATATTATTAGAATGGTTACCTGGGTAACAGACCACTGGGCAGCAGCGATGGCTGTACTGGTTATATATTATATATTTTTAGAATGGTTACCTGGGTAACAGACCACTGGGCAGCAGCGATGGCTGTACTGGTTATATATTATATATTATTAGAATGGTTACCTGGGTAACAGACCACTGGGCAGCAGCGATGGCTGTACTGGTTATATATTATTAGAATGGTTACCTGGGTAACAGACCACTGGGCAGCAGCGATGGCTGTACTGGTTATATATTATATATTATTAGAATGGTTACCTGGGTAACAGACCACTGGGCAGCAGCGATGGCTGTACTGGTTATATATTATTAGAATGGTTACCTGGGTAACAGACCACTGGGCAGCAGAGATGGCTGTACTGGTTATATATTATTAGAATGGTTACCTGGGTAACAGACCACTGGGCAGCAGCGATGGCTGTACTGGTTATATATTATTAGAATGGTTACCTGGGTAACAGACCACTGGGCAGCAGCGATGGCTGTACTGGTTATATATGATATATTATTAGAATGGTTACCTGGGTAACAGCCCACTGGGCAGCAGCGATGGCTGTACTGGTTATATATTATTAGAATGGTTACCAGGGTAACAGACCACTGGGCAGCAGCGATGGCTGTACTGGTTATATATTATATGTTATTAGAATGGTTACCTGGGTAACAGACCACTGGGCAGCAGCGATGGCTGTACTGGTTAAATATTATATATTATTAGAATGGTTACCTGGGTAACAGACCACTGGGCAGCAGCGATGGCTGTACTGGTTATATATTATATATTATTAGAATGGTTACCTGGGTAACAGACCACTTGGCAGCAGCGATGGCTGTACTGGTTATATATTATATATTATTAGAATGGTTACCTGGGTAACAGACCACTGGGCAGCAGCGATGGCTGTACTGGTTATATATTATTAGAATGGTTACCTGGGTAACAGACCACTGGGCAGCAGCGATGGCTGTACTGGTTATATATTATTAGAATGGTTACCTGGGTAACAGACCACTGGGCAGCAGCGATGGCTGTACTGGTTATATATTATATATTATTAGAATGGTTACCTGGGTAACAGACCACTGGGCAGCAGCGATGGCTGTACTGGTTATATATTATATATTATTAGAATGGTTACCTGGGTAACAGACCACTGGGCAGCAGCGATGGCTGTACTGGTTATATATTATTAGAATGGTTACCTGGGTAACAGACCACTGGGCAGCAGCGATGGCTGTACTGGTTATATATTATTAGAATGGTTACCTGGGTAACAGACCACTGGGCAGCAGCGATGGCTGTACTGGTTATATATTATTAGAATGGTTACCTGGGTAACAGACCACTGGGCAGCAGCGATGGCTGTACTGGTTATATATTATATATTATTAGAATGGTTACCTGGGTAACAGACCACTGGGCAGCAGCGATGGCTGTACTGGTTATATATTATATATTATTACAATGGTTACCTGGGTAACAGACCACTGGGCAGTAGCGATGGCTGTACTGGTTGTATATTATTAGAATGGTTACCTGGGTAACAGACCACTGGGCAGCAGCGATGGCTGTACTGGTTATATATTATATATTATTACAATGGTTACCTGGGTAACAGACCACTGGGCAGCAGCGATGGCTGTACTGGTTGTATATTATTAGAATGGTTACCTGGGTAACAGACCACTGGGCAGCAGCGATGGCTGTACTGGTTATATATTAATAGAATGGTTACCTGGGTAACAGACCACTGGGCAGCAGCAATGGCTGTACTGGTTGTATATTATTAGAATGGTTACCTGGGTAACAGACCACTGGGCAGCAGCGATGGCTGTACTGGTTATATATTATTAGAATGGTTACCTGGGTAACAGACCACTGGGCAGCAGCGATGGCTGTACTGGTTATATATTATTAGAATGGTTACCAGGGTAACAGACCACTGGGCAGCAGCGATGGCTGTACTGGTTATATATTATATATTATTAGAATGGTTACCTGGGTAACAGACCACTGGGCAGCAGCGATGGCTGTACTGGTTATATATTATATATTATTAGAATGGTTACCTGGGTAACAGACCACTGGGCAGCAGCGATGGCTGTACTGGTTATATATTATTAGAATGGTTACCTGGGTAACAGACCACTGGGCAGCAGCGATGGCTGTACTGGTTATATATTATTAGAATGGTTACCTGGGTAACAGACCACTGGGCAGCAGCGATGGCTGTACTGGTTATATATGATATATTATTAGAATGGTTACCTGGGTAACAGCCCACTGGGCAGCAGCGATGGCTGTACTGGTTATATATTATTAGAATGGTTACCAGGGTAACAGACCACTGGGCAGCAGCGATGGCTGTACTGGTTATATATTATATGTTATTAGAATGGTTACCTGGGTAACAGACCACTGGGCAGCAGCGATGGCTGTACTGGTTAAATATTATATATTATTAGAATGGTTACCTGGGTAACAGACCACTGGGCAGCAGCGATGGCTGTACTGGTTATATATTATATATTATTAGAATGGTTACCTGGGTAACAGACCACTTGGCAGCAGCGATGGCTGTACTGGTTATATATTATATATTATTAGAATGGTTACCTGGGTAACAGACCACTGGGCAGCAGCGATGGCTGTACTGGTTATATATTATTAGAATGGTTACCTGGGTAACAGACCACTGGGCAGCAGCGATGGCTGTACTGGTTATATATTATTAGAATGGTTACCTGGGTAACAGACCACTGGGCAGCAGCGATGGCTGTACTGGTTATATATTATATATTATTAGAATGGTTACCTGGGTAACAGACCACTGGGCAGCAGCGATGGCTGTACTGGTTATATATTATATATTATTAGAATGGTTACCTGGGTAACAGACCACTGGGCAGCAGCGATGGCTGTACTGGTTATATATTATTAGAATGGTTACCTGGGTAACAGACCACTGGGCAGCAGCGATGGCTGTACTGGTTATATATTATTAGAATGGTTACCTGGGTAACAGACCACTGGGCAGCAGCGATGGCTGTACTGGTTATATATTATTAGAATGGTTACCTGGATAACAGACCACTGGGCAGCAGCGATGGCTGTACTGGTTATATATTATATATTATTAGAATGGTTACCTGGGTAACAGACCACTGGGCAGCAGCGATGGCTGTACTGGTTATATATTATATATTATTACAATGGTTACCTGGGTAACAGACCACTGGGCAGTAGCGATGGCTGTACTGGTTGTATATTATTAGAATGGTTACCTGGGTAACAGACCACTGGGCAGCAGCGATGGCTGTACTGGTTATATATTATATATTATTACAATGGTTACCTGGGTAACAGACCACTGGGCAGCAGCGATGGCTGTACTGGTTGTATATTATTAGAATGGTTACCTGGGTAACAGACCACTGGGCAGCAGCGATGGCTGTACTGGTTATATATTAATAGAATGGTTACCTGGGTAACAGACCACTGGGCAGCAGCAATGGCTGTACTGGTTGTATATTATTAGAATGGTTACCTGGGTAACAGACCACTGGGCAGCAGCGATGGCTGTACTGGTTATATATTATTAGAATGGTTACCTGGGTAACAGACCACTGGGCAGCAGCGATGGCTGTACTGGTTATATATTATATATTATTAGAATGGTTACCTGGGTAACAGACCACTGGGCAGCAGCGATGGCTGTACTGGTTATATATTATATATTATTAGAATGGTTACCTGGGTAACAGACCACTGGGCAGCAGCGATGGCTGTACTGGTTATATATTATTAGAATGGTTACCTGGGTAACAGACCACTGGGCAGCAGCGATGGCTGTACTGGTTATATATTATTAGAATGGTTACCAGGGTAACAGACCACTGGGCAGCAGCGATGGCTGTACTGGTTATATATTATTAGAATGGTTACCTGGGTAACAGACCACTGGGCAGCAGCGATGGCTGTACTGGTTATATATTATTAGAATGGTTACCTGGGTAACAGACCACTGTGCAGCAAGAATGGCTGTACTGGTTATATATTATTAGAATGGTTACCTGGGTAACAGACCACTGGGCAGCAGCGATGGCTGTACTGGTTATATATTATATATTATTAGAATGGTTACCTGGGTAACAGACCACTGGGCAGCAGCGATGGCTGTACTGGTTATATATTATATATTATTAGAATGGTTACCTGGGTAACAGACCACTGGGCAGCAGCGATGGCTGTACTGGTTATATATTATTAGAATGGTTACCTGGGTAACAGACCACTGGGCAGCAGCGATGGCTGTACTGGTTATATATTATTAGAATGGTTACCTGGGTAACAGACCACTGGGCAGCAGTGATGGCTGTACTGGTTATATATTATATATTATTAGAATGGTTACCTGGGTAACAGACCACTGGGCAGCAGAGATGGCTGTACTGGTTATATATTATTAGAATGGTTACCTGGGTAACAGACCACTGGGCAGCAGCGATGGCTGTACTGGTTATATATTATATATTTTTAGAATGGTTACCTGGGTAACAGACCACTGGGCAGCAGCGATGGCTGTACTGGTTATATATTATATATTATTAGAATGGTTACCTGGGTAACAGACCACTGGGCAGCAGCGATGGCTGTACTGGTTATATATTATTAGAATGGTTACCTGGGTAACAGACCACTGGGCAGCAGCGATGGCTGTACTGGTTATATATTATATATTATTAGAATGGTTACCAGGGTAACAGACCACTGGGCAGCAGCGATGGCTGTACTGGTTATATATTATTAGAATGGTTACCTGGGTAACAGACCACTGGGCAGCAGAGATGGCTGTACTGGTTATATATTATTAGAATGGTTACCTGGGTAACAGACCACTGGGCAGCAGCGATGGCTGTACTGGTTATATATTATATGTTATTAGAATGGTTACCTGGGTAACAGACCACTGGGCAGCAGCGATGGCTGTACTGGTTATATATTATTAGAATGGTTACCTGGGTAACAGACCACTGGGCAGCAGCGATGGCTGTACTGGTTATATATTATATATTATTAGAATGGTTACCTGGGTAACAGACCACTGGGCAGCAGCGATGGCTGTACTGGTTATATATTATTAGAATGGTTACCTGGGTAACAGACCACTGGACAGCAGCGATGGCTGTACTGGTTATATATTATATATTTTTAGAATGGTTACCTGGGTAACAGACCACTGGGCAGCAGCGATGGCTGTACTGGTTATATATTATATATTATTAGAATGGTTACCTGGGTAACAGACCACTGGGCAGCAGCGATGGCTGTACTGGTTATATATTATTAGAATGGTTACCTGGGTAACAGACCACTGGGCAGCAGCGATGGCTGTACTGGTTGTATATTATTAGAATGGTTACCTGGGTAACAGACCACTGGGCAGCAGCGATGGCTGTACTGGTTATATATTATATATTATTAGAATGGTTACCTGGGTAACAGACCACTGGGCAGCAGCGATGGCTGTACTGGTTATATATTATTAGAATGGTTACCAGGGTAACAGACCACTGGGCAGCAGCGATGGCTGTACTGGTTATATATTATATATTATTAGAATGGTTACCTGGGTAACAGACCACTGGGCAGCAGCGATGGCTGTACTGGTTATATATTATTAGAATGGTTACCTGGGTAACAGACCAATGGGCAGCAGCGATGGCTGTACTGGTTATATATTATTAGAATGGTTACCTGGGTAACAGACCACTGGGCAGCAGCGATGGCTGTACTGGTTATATATTATATATTATTAGAATGGTTACCTGGGTAACAGACCACTGGGCAGCAGCGATGGCTGTACTGGTTATATATTATTAGAATGGTTACCTGGGTAACAGACCAATGGGCAGCAGCGATGGCTGTACTGGTTATATATTATTAGAATGGTTACCTGGGTAACAGACCACTGGGCAGCAGCGATGGCTGTACTGGTTATATATTATATATTATTAGAATGGTTACCTGGGTAACAGACCACTTGGCAGCAGCGATGGCTGTACTGGTTATATATTATATATTATTAGAATGGTTACCTGGGTAACAGACCACTGGGCAGCAGCGATGGCTGTACTGGTTATATATTATATGTTATTAGAATGGTTACCTGGGTAACAGACCACTGGGCAGCAGCGATGGCTGTACTGGTTATATATTATTAGAATGGTTACCTGGGTAACAGACCACTGGGCAGCAGCGATGGCTGTACTGGTTATATATTATATATTATTAGAATGGTTACCTGGGTAACAGACCACTGGGCAGCAGCGATGGCTGTACTGGTTATATATTATTAGAATGGTTACCTGGGTAACAGACCACTGGGCAGCAGCGATGGCTGTACTGGTTATATATTATCTATTATTAGAATGGTTACCTGGGTAACAGACCACTGGGCAGCAGCGATGGCTGTACTGGTTATATATTATTAGAATGGTTACCTGGGTAACAGACCACTGGGCAGCAGCGATGGCTGTACTGGTTATATATTATTAGAATGGTTACCAGGGTAACAGACCACTGGGCAGCAGCGATGGCTGTACTGGTTATATATTATATATTAATAGAATGGTTACCTGGGTAACAGACCACTTGGCAGCAGCGATGGCTGTACTGGTTATATATTATATATTATTAGAATGGTTACCTGGGTAACAGACCACTGGGCAGCAGCGATGGCTGTACTGGTTATATATTATTAGAATGGTTACCAGGGTCACAGACCACTGGGCAGCAGCGATGGCTGTACTGGTTATATATTATTAGAATGGTTACCTGGGTAACAGACCACGGGCAGCAGCGATGGCTGTACTGGTTATATATTATTAGAATGGTTACCAGGGTAACAGACCACTGGGCAGCAGCGATGCCTGTACTGGTTATATATTATTAGAATGGTTACCTGGGTAACAGACCACTGGGCAGCAGCGATGCCTGTACTGGTTATATATTATTAGAATGGTTACCAGGGTAACAGACCACTGGGCAGCAGCGATGGCTGTACTGGTTATATATTATATGTTATTAGAATGGTTACCTGGGTAACAGACCACTGGGCAGCAGCGATGGCTGTACTGGTTATATATTATATATTATTAGAATGGTTACCTGGGTAACAGACCACTGGGCAGCAGCGATGGCTGTACTGGTTATATATTATTAGAATGGTTACCAGGGTAACAGACCACTGGGCAGCAGTGATGGCTGTACTGGTTATATATTATATGTTATTAGAATGGGTACCTGGGTAACAGACCACTGGGCAGCAGCGATGGCTGTACTGGTTATATATTATATATTATTAGAATGGTTACCTGGGTAACAGACCACTGGGCAGCAGCGATGGCTGTACTGGTTATATATTATTAGAATGGTTCCCTGGGTAACAGACCACTGGGCAGCAGCGATGGCTGTACTGGTTATATATTATTAGAATGGTTACCTGGGTAACAGACCACTGGGCAGCAGCGATGGCTGTACTGGTTATATATTATATATTATTAGAATGGTTACCTGGGTAACAGACCACTGGGCAGCAGCGATGGCTGTACTGGTTATATATTATATGTTATTAGAATGGTTACCTGGGTAACAGACCACTGGGCAGCAGCGATGGCTGTACTGGTTATATATTATATATTATTAGAATGGTTACCTGGGTAACAGACCACTGGGCAGCAGCGATGGCTGTACTGGTTATATATTATTAGAATGGTTACCAGGGTAACAGACCACTGGGCAGCAGTGATGGCTGTACTGGTTATATATTATATGTTATTAGAATGGGTACCTGGGTAACAGACCACTGGGCAGCAGCGATGGCTGTACTGGTTATATATTATATATTATTAGAATGGTTACCTGGGTAACAGACCACTGGGCAGCAGCGATGGCTGTACTGGTTATATATTATTAGAATGGTTCCCTGGGTAACAGACCACTGGGCAGCAGCGATGGCTGTACTGGTTATATATTATTAGAATGGTTACCTGGGTAACAGACCACTGGGCAGCAGCGATGGCTGTACTGGTTATATATTATATATTATTAGAATGGTTACCTGGGTAACAGACCACTGGGCAGCAGCGATGGCTGTACTGGTTATATATTATTAGAATGGTTACCTGGGTAACAGACCACTGGGCAGCAGCGATGGCTGTACTGGTTATATATGATATATTATTAGAATGGTTACCTGGGTAACAGACCACTGGGCAGCAGCGATGGCTGTACTGGTTATATATTATTAGAATGGTTACCTGGGTAACAGACCACTGGGCAGCAGCGATGGCTGTACTGGTTATATATTATATATTATTAGAATGGTTACCTGGGTAACAGACCACTGGGCAGCAGCGATGGCTGTACTGGTTATATATTATTAGAATGGTTACCTGGGTAACAGACCACTGGGCAGCAGAGATGGCTGTACTGGTTATATATTATTAGAATGGTTACCTGGGTAACAGACCACTGGGCAGCAGCGATGGCTGTACTGGTTATATATTATTAGAATGGTTACCTGGGTAACAGACCACTGGGCAGCAGCGATGGCTGTACTGGTTATATATGATATATTATTAGAATGGTTACCTGGGTAACAGACCACTGGGCAGCAGCGATGGCTGTACTGGTTATATATTATTAGAATGGTTACCAGGGTAACAGACCACTGGGCAGCAGCGATGGCTGTACTGGTTATATATTATATGTTATTAGAATGGTTACCTGGGTAACAGACCACTGGGCAGCAGCGATGGCTGTACTGGTTAAATATTATATATTATTAGAATGGTTACCTGGGTAACAGACCACTGGGCAGCAGCGATGGCTGTACTGGTTATATATTATATATTATTAGAATGGTTACCTGGGTAACAGACCACTTGGCAGCAGCGATGGCTGTACTGGTTATATATTATATATTATTAGAATGGTTACCTGGGTAACAGACCACTGGGCAGCAGCGATGGCTGTACTGGTTATATATTATTAGAATGGTTACCTGGGTAACAGACCACTGGGCAGCAGCGATGGCTGTACTGGTTATATATTATTAGAATGGTTACCTGGGTAACAGACCACTGGGCAGCAGCGATGGCTGTACTGGTTATATATTATATATTATTAGAATGGTTACCTGGGTAACAGACCACTGGGCAGCAGCGATGGCTGTACTGGTTATATATTATTAGAATGGTTACCTGGGTAACAGACCACTGGGCAGCAGCGATGGCTGTACTGGTTATATATTATATATTATTAGAATGGTTACCTGGGTAACAGACCACTGGGCAGCAGCGATGGCTGTACTGGTTATATATTATATATTATTAGAATGGTTACCTGGGTAACAGACCACTGGGCAGCAGCGATGGCTGTACTGGTTATATATTATTAGAATGGTTACCTGGGTAACAGACCACTGGGCAGCAGCGATGGCTGTACTGGTTATATATTATTAGAATGGTTACCTGGGTAACAGACCACTGGGCAGCAGTGATGGCTGTACTGGTTATATATTATATATTATTAGAATGGTTACCTGGGTAACAGACCACTGGGCAGCAGAGATGGCTGTACTGGTTATATATTATTAGAATGGTTACCTGGGTAACAGACCACTGGGCAGCAGCGATGGCTGTACTGGTTATATATTATATATTTTTAGAATGGTTAACTGGGTAACAGACCACTGGGCAGCAGCGATGGCTGTACTGGTTATATATTATATATTATTAGAATGGTTACCTGGGTAACAGACCACTGGGCAGCAGCGATGGCTGTACTGGTTATATATTATTAGAATGGTTACCTGGGTAACAGACCACTGGGCAGCAGCGATGGCTGTACTGGTTATATATTATATATTATTAGAATGGTTACCAGGGTAACAGACCACTGGGCAGCAGCGATGGCTGTACTGGTTATATATTATTAGAATGGTTACCTGGGTAACAGACCACTGGGCAGCAGAGATGGCTGTACTGGTTATATATTATTAGAATGGTTACCTGGGTAACAGACCACTGGGCAGCAGCGATGGCTGTACTGGTTATATATTATATGTTATTAGAATGGTTACCTGGGTAACAGACCACTGGGCAGCAGCGATGGCTGTACTGGTTATATATTATTAGAATGGTTACCTGGGTAACAGACCACTGGGCAGCAGCGATGGCTGTACTGGTTATATATTATATATTATTAGAATGGTTACCTGGGTAACAGACCACTGGGCAGCAGCGATGGCTGTACTGGTTATATATTATTAGAATGGTTACCTGGGTAACAGACCACTGGACAGCAGCGATGGCTGTACTGGTTATATATTATATATTTTTAGAATGGTTACCTGGGTAACAGACCACTGGGCAGCAGCGATGGCTGTACTGGTTATATATTATATATTATTAGAATGGTTACCTGGGTAACAGACCACTGGGCAGCAGCGATGGCTGTACTGGTTATATATTATTAGAATGGTTACCTGGGTAACAGACCACTGGGCAGCAGCGATGGCTGTACTGGTTGTATATTATTAGAATGGTTACCTGGGTAACAGACCACTGGGCAGCAGCGATGGCTGTACTGGTTATATATTATATATTATTAGAATGGTTACCTGGGTAACAGACCACTGGGCAGCAGCGATGGCTGTACTGGTTATATATTATTAGAATGGTTACCAGGGTAACAGACCACTGGGCAGCAGCGATGGCTGTACTGGTTATATATTATATATTATTAGAATGGTTACCTGGGTAACAGACCACTGGGCAGCAGCGATGGCTGTACTGGTTATATATTATTAGAATGGTTACCTGGGTAACAGACCAATGGGCAGCAGCGATGGCTGTACTGGTTATATATTATTAGAATGGTTACCTGGGTAACAGACCACTGGGCAGCAGCGATGGCTGTACTGGTTATATATTATATATTATTAGAATGGTTACCTGGGTAACAGACCACTTGGCAGCAGCGATGGCTGTACTGGTTATATATTATATATTATTAGAATGGTTACCTGGGTAACAGACCACTGGGCAGCAGCGATGGCTGTACTGGTTATATATTATATGTTATTAGAATGGTTACCTGGGTAACAGACCACTGGGCAGCAGCGATGGCTGTACTGGTTATATATTATTAGAATGGTTACCTGGGTAACAGACCACTGGGCAGCAGCGATGGCTGTACTGGTTATATATTATATATTATTAGAATGGTTACCTGGGTAACAGACCACTGGGCAGCAGCGATGGCTGTACTGGTTATATATTATTAGAATGGTTACCTGGGTAACAGACCACTGGGCAGCAGCGATGGCTGTACTGGTTATATATTATCTATTATTAGAATGGTTACCTGGGTAACAGACCACTGGGCAGCAGCGATGGCTGTACTGGTTATATATTATTAGAATGGTTACCTGGGTAACAGACCACTGGGCAGCAGCGATGGCTGTACTGGTTATATATTATTAGAATGGTTACCAGGGTAACAGACCACTGGGCAGCAGCGATGGCTGTACTGGTTATATATTATATATTAATAGAATGGTTACCTGGGTAACAGACCACTTGGCAGCAGCGATGGCTGTACTGGTTATATATTATATATTATTAGAATGGTTACCTGGGTAACAGACCACTGGGCAGCAGCGATGGCTGTACTGGTTATATATTATTAGAATGGTTACCAGGGTCACAGACCACTGGGCAGCAGCGATGGCTGTACTGGTTATATATTATTAGAATGGTTACCTGGGTAACAGACCACGGGCAGCAGCGATGGCTGTACTGGTTATATATTATTAGAATGGTTACCAGGGTAACAGACCACTGGGCAGCAGCGATGCCTGTACTGGTTATATATTATTAGAATGGTTACCTGGGTAACAGACCACTGGGCAGCAGCGATGCCTGTACTGGTTATATATTATTAGAATGGTTACCAGGGTAACAGACCACTGGGCAGCAGCGATGGCTGTACTGGTTATATATTATATGTTATTAGAATGGTTACCTGGGTAACAGACCACTGGGCAGCAGCGATGGCTGTACTGGTTATATATTATATATTATTAGAATGGTTACCTGGGTAACAGACCACTGGGCAGCAGCGATGGCTGTACTGGTTATATATTATTAGAATGGTTACCTGGGTAACAGACCACTGGGCAGCAGCGATGGCTGTACTGGTTATATATGATATATTATTAGAATGGTTACCTGGGTAACAGACCACTGGGCAGCAGCGATGGCTGTACTGGTTATATATTATTAGAATGGTTACCAGGGTAACAGACCACTGGGCAGCAGCGATGGCTGTACTGGTTATATATTATATGTTATTAGAATGGTTACCTGGGTAACAGACCACTGGGCAGCAGCGATGGCTGTACTGGTTAAATATTATATATTATTAGAATGGTTACCTGGGTAACAGACCACTGGGCAGCAGCGATGGCTGTACTGGTTATATATTATATATTATTAGAATGGTTACCTGGGTAACAGACCACTTGGCAGCAGCGATGGCTGTACTGGTTATATATTATATATTATTAGAATGGTTACCTGGGTAACAGACCACTGGGCAGCAGCGATGGCTGTACTGGTTATATATTATTAGAATGGTTACCTGGGTAACAGACCACTGGGCAGCAGCGATGGCTGTACTGGTTATATATTATTAGAATGGTTACCTGGGTAACAGACCACTGGGCAGCAGCGATGGCTGTACTGGTTATATATTATATATTATTAGAATGGTTACCTGGGTAACAGACCACTGGGCAGCAGCGATGGCTGTACTGGTTATATATTATTAGAATGGTTACCTGGGTAACAGACCACTGGGCAGCAGCGATGGCTGTACTGGTTGTATATTATTAGAATGGTTACCTGGGTAACAGACCACTGGGCAGCAGCGATGGCTGTACTGGTTATATATTATATATTATTAGAATGGTTACCTGGGTAACAGACCACTGGGCAGCAGCGATGGCTGTACTGGTTATATATTATTAGAATGGTTACCAGGGTAACAGACCACTGGGCAGCAGCGATGGCTGTACTGGTTATATATTATATATTATTAGAATGGTTACCTGGATAACAGACCACTGGGCAGCAGCGATGGCTGTACTGGTTATATATTATTAGAATGGTTACCTGGGTAACAGACCAATGGGCAGCAGCAATGGCTGTACTGGTTATATATTATTAGAATGGTTACCTGGGTAACAGACCACTGGGCAGCAGCGATGGCTGTACTGGTTATATATTATATATTATTAGAATGGTTACCTGGGTAACAGACCACTTGGCAGCAGCGATGGCTGTACTGGTTATATATTATATATTATTAGAATGGTTACCTGGGTAACAGACCACTGGGCAGCAGCGATGGCTGTACTGGTTATATATTATATGTTATTAGAATGGTTACCTGGGTAACAGACCACTGGGCAGCAGCGATGGCTGTACTGGTTATATATTATTAGAATGGTTACCTGGGTAACAGACCACTGGGCAGCAGCGATGGCTGTACTGGTTATATATTATATATTATTAGAATGGTTACCTGGGTAACAGACCACTGGGCAGCAGCGATGGCTGTACTGGTTATATATTATTAGAATGGTTACCTGGGTAACAGACCACTGGGCAGCAGCGATGGCTGTACTGGTTATATATTATTAGAATGGTTACCAGGGTAACAGACCACTGGGCAGCAGCGATGGCTGTACTGGTTATATATTATATATTAATAGAATGGTTACCTGGGTAACAGACCACTTGGCAGCAGCGATGGCTGTACTGGTTATATATTATATATTATTAGAATGGTTACCTGGGTAACAGACCACTGGCAGCAGCGATGGCTGTACTGGTTATATATTATTAGAATGGTTACCAGGGTAACAGACCACTGGGCAGCAGCGATGGCTGTACTGGTTATATATTATTAGAATGGTTACCTGGGTAACAGACCACGGGCAGCAGCGATGGCTGTACTGGTTATATATTATTAGAATGGTTACCAGGGTAACAGACCACTGGGCAGCAGCGATGCCTGTACTGGTTATATATTATTAGAATGGTTACCTGGGTAACAGACCACTGGGCAGCAGCGATGCCTGTACTGGTTATAAATTATTAGAATGGTTACCAGGGTAACAGACCACTGGGCAGCAGCGATGGCTGTACTGGTTATATATTATATGTTATTAGAATGGTTACCTGGGTAACAGACCACTGGGCAGCAGCGATGGCTGTACTGGTTATATATTATATATTATTAGAATGGTTACCTGGGTAACAGACCACTGGGCAGCAGCGATGGCTGTACTGGTTATATATTATTAGAATGGTTACCTGGGTAACAGACCACTGGGCAGCAGCGATGGCTGTACTGGTTATATATTATATATTATTAGAATGGTTACCTGGGTAACAGACCACTGGGCAGCAGCGATGGCTGTACTGGTTATATATTATATATTATTAGAATGGTTACCTGGGTAACAGACCACTGGGCAGCAGCGATGGCTGTACTGGTTATATATTATTAGAATGGTTACCAGGGTAACAGACCACTGGGCAGCAGTGATGGCTGTACTGGTTATATATTATATGTTATTAGAATGGGTACCAGGGTAACAGACCACTGGGCAGCAGCGATGGCTGTACTGGTTATATATTATATATTATTAGAATGGTTACCTGGGTAACAGACCACTGGGCAGCAGCGATGGCTGTACTGGTTATATATTATTAGAATGGTTCCCTGGGTAACAGACCACTGGGCAGCAGCGATGGCTGTACTGGTTATATATTATTAGAATGGTTACCTGGGTAACAGACCACTGGGCAGCAGCGATGGCTGTACTGGTTATATATTATATATTATTAGAATGGTTACCTGGGTAACAGACCACTGGGCAGCAGCGATGGCTGTACTGGTTATATATTTTTAGAATGGTTACCTGGGTAACAGACCACTGGGCAGCAGCGATGGCTGTACTGGTTATATATGATATATTATTAGAATGGTTACCTGGGTAACAGACCACTGGGCAGCAGCGATGGCTGTACTGGTTATATATTATTAGAATGGTTACCAGGGTAACAGACCACTGGGCAGCAGCGATGGCTGTACTGGTTATATATTATATGTTATTAGAATGGTTACCTGGGTAACAGACCACTGGGCAGCAGCGATGGCTGTACTGGTTAAATATTATATATTATTAGAATGGTTACCAGGGTAACAGACCACTGGGCAGCAGCGATGGCTGTACTGGTTATATATTATATATTATTAGAATGGTTACCTGGGTAACAGACCACTTGGCAGCAGCGATGGCTGTACTGGATATATATTATATATTATTAGAATGGTTACCAGGGTAACAGACCACTGGGCAGCAGCGATGGCTGTACTGGTTATATATTATTAGAATGGTTACCTGGGTAACAGACCACTGGGCAGCAGCGATGGCTGTACTGGTTATATATTATTAGAATGGTTACCTGGGTAACAGACCACTGGGCAGCAGCGATGGCTGTACTGGTTATATATTATATATTATTAGAATGGTTACCTGGGTAACAGACCACTGGGCAGCAGCGATGGCTGTACTGGTTATATATTATTAGAATGGTTACCTGGGTAACAGACCACTGGGCAGCAGCGATGGCTGTACTGGTTATATATTATTAGAATGGTTACCTGGGTAACAGACCACTGGGCAGCAGCGATGGCTGTACTGGTTATATATTATTAGAATGGTTACCTGGGTAACAGACCACTGGGCAGCAGCGATGGCTGTACTGGTTATATATTATTAGAATGGTTACCAGGGTAACAGACCACTGGGCAGCAGCGATGGCTGTACTGGTTATATATTATTAGAATGGTTACCTGGGTAACAGACCACTGGGCAGCAGCGATGGCTGTACTGGTTATATATTATTAGAATGGTTACCTGGGTAACAGACCACTGGGCAGCAGCGATGGCTGTACTGGTTATATATTATTAGAATGGTTACCTGGGTAACAGACCACGGGCAGCAGCGATGGCTGTACTGGTTATATATTATTAGAATGGTTACCAGGGTAACAGACCACTGGGCAGCAGCGATGCCTGTACTGGTTATATATTATTAGAATGGTTACCTGGGTAACAGACCACTGGGCAGCAGCGATGCCTGTACTGGTTATAAATTATTAGAATGGTTACCAGGGTAACAGACCACTGGGCAGCAGCGATGGCTGTACTGGTTATATATTATATGTTATTAGAATGGTTACCTGGGTAACAGACCACTGGGCAGCAGCGATGGCTGTACTGGTTATATATTATATATTATTAGAATGGTTACCTGGGTAACAGACCACTGGGCAGCAGCGATGGCTGTACTGGTTATATATTATTAGAATGGTTACCTGGGTAACAGACCACTGGGCAGCAGCGATGGCTGTACTGGTTATATATTATATATTATTAGAATGGTTACCTGGGTAACAGACCACTGGGCAGCAGCGATGGCTGTACTGGTTATATATTATATATTATTAGAATGGTTACCTGGGTAACAGACCACTGGGCAGCAGCGATGGCTGTACTGGTTATATATTATTAGAATGGTTACCAGGGTAACAGACCACTGGGCAGCAGTGATGGCTGTACTGGTTATATATTATATGTTATTAGAATGGGTACCAGGGTAACAGACCACTGGGCAGCAGCGATGGCTGTACTGGTTATATATTATATATTATTAGAATGGTTACCTGGGTAACAGACCACTGGGCAGCAGCGATGGCTGTACTGGTTATATATTATTAGAATGGTTCCCTGGGTAACAGACCACTGGGCAGCAGCGATGGCTGTACTGGTTATATATTATTAGAATGGTTACCTGGGTAACAGACCACTGGGCAGCAGCGATGGCTGTACTGGTTATATATTATATATTATTAGAATGGTTACCTGGGTAACAGACCACTGGGCAGCAGCGATGGCTGTACTGGTTATATATTTTTAGAATGGTTACCTGGGTAACAGACCACTGGGCAGCAGCGATGGCTGTACTGGTTATATATGATATATTATTAGAATGGTTACCTGGGTAACAGACCACTGGGCAGCAGCGATGGCTGTACTGGTTATATATTATTAGAATGGTTACCAGGGTAACAGACCACTGGGCAGCAGCGATGGCTGTACTGGTTATATATTATATGTTATTAGAATGGTTACCTGGGTAACAGACCACTGGGCAGCAGCGATGGCTGTACTGGTTAAATATTATATATTATTAGAATGGTTACCAGGGTAACAGACCACTGGGCAGCAGCGATGGCTGTACTGGTTATATATTATATATTATTAGAATGGTTACCTGGGTAACAGACCACTTGGCAGCAGCGATGGCTGTACTGGATATATATTATATATTATTAGAATGGTTACCAGGGTAACAGACCACTGGGCAGCAGCGATGGCTGTACTGGTTATATATTATTAGAATGGTTACCTGGGTAACAGACCACTGGGCAGCAGCGATGGCTGTACTGGTTATATATTATTAGAATGGTTACCTGGGTAACAGACCACTGGGCAGCAGCGATGGCTGTACTGGTTATATATTATATATTATTAGAATGGTTACCTGGGTAACAGACCACTGGGCAGCAGCGATGGCTGTACTGGTTATATATTATTAGAATGGTTACCTGGGTAACAGACCACTGGGCAGCAGCGATGGCTGTACTGGTTATATATTATTAGAATGGTTACCTGGGTAACAGACCACTGGGCAGCAGCGATGGCTGTACTGGTTATATATTATTAGAATGGTTACCTGGGTAACAGACCACTGGGCAGCAGCGATGGCTGTACTGGTTATATATTATTAGAATGGTTACCAGGGTAACAGACCACTGGGCAGCAGCGATGGCTGTACTGGTTATATATTATTAGAATGGTTACCTGGGTAACAGACCACTGGGCAGCAGCGATGGCTGTACTGGTTATATATTATTAGAATGGTTACCTGGGTAACAGACCACTGGGCAGCAGCGATGGCTGTACTGGTTATATATTATTAGAATGGTTACCTGGGTAACAGACCACTGGGCAGCAGCGATGGCTGTACTGGTTATATATTATTAGAATGGTTACCTGGGTAACAGACCACTGGGCAGCAGCGATGGCTGTACTGGTTATATATTATTAGAATGGTTACCTGGGTAACAGACCACTGGGCAGCAGCGATGGCTGTACTGGTTATATATTATATATTATTAGAATGGTTACCTGGGTAACAGACCACTGGGCAGCAGCGATGGCTGTACTGGTTATATATTATATATTATTAGAATGGTTCCCTGGGTAACAGACCACTGGGCAGCAGCGATGGCTGTACTGGTTATATATTATTAGAATGGTTACCTGGGTAACAGACCACTGGGCAGCAGCGATGGCTGTACTGGTTATATATTTTTAGAATGGTTACCTGGGTAACAGACCACTGGGCAGCAGCGATGGCTGTACTGGTTATATATTATATATTATTACAATGGTTACCTGGGTAACAGACCACTTGGCAGCAGCGATGGCTGTACTGGTTATATATTATACATTATTAGAATGGTTACCTGGGTAACAGACCACTGGGCAGCAGCGATGGCTGTACTGGTTATATATTATTAGAATGGTTACCAGGGTAACAGACCACTGGGCAGCAGCGATGGCTGTACTGGTTATATATTATATGTTATTAGAATGGTTACCTGGGTAACAGACCACTGGGCAGCAGCGATGGCTGTACTGGTTATATATTATTAGAATGGTTACCTGGGTAACAGACCACTGTGCAGCAGCGATGGCTGTACTGGTTATATATTATATATTATTAGAATGGTTACCTGGGTAACAGACCACTGGGCAGCAGCGATGGCTGTACTGGTTATATATTATTAGAATGGTTACCTGGGTAACAGACCACTGGGCTGCAGCGATGGCTGTACTGGTTGTATATTATATATTATTAGAATGGTTACCTGGGTAACAGACCACTGTGCAGCAGCGATGGCTGTACTGGTTGTATATTATTAGAATGGTTACCTGGGTAACAGACCACTGGGCAGCAGCGATGGCTGTACTGGTTATATATTATATATTATTAGAATGGTTACCTGGGTAACAGACCACTGGGCAGCAGCGATGGCTGTACTGGTTATATATTATATATTATTAGAATCGTTACCTGGGTAACAGACCACTGGGCAGCAGCGATGGCTGTACTGGTTATATATTATTAGAATGGTTACCTGGGTAACAGACCACTGGGCAGCAGCGATGGCTGTACTGGTTATATATTATATATTATTAGAATGGTTACCTGGGTAACAGACCACTGGGCAGCAGCGATGGCTGTACTGGTTATATATTTTTAGAATGGTTACCTGGGTAACAGACCACTGGGCAGCAGCGATGGCTGTACTGGTTATATATGATATATTATTAGAATGGTTACCTGGGTAACAGACCACTGGGCAGCAGCGATGGCTGTACTGGTTATATATTATTAGAATGGTTACCAGGGTAACAGACCACTGGGCAGCAGCGATGGCTGTACTGGTTATATATTATATGTTATTAGAATGGTTACCTGGGTAACAGACCACTGGGCAGCTGCGATGGCTGTACTGGTTAAATATTATATATTATTAGAATGGTTACCTGGGTAACAGACCACTGGGCAGCAGCGATGGCTGTACTGGTTATATATTATATATTAATAGAATGGTTACCTGGGTAACAGACCACTGGGCAGCAGCGATGGCTGTACTGGTTATATATTATTAGAATGGTTACCTGGGTAACAGACCACTGGGCAGCAGCGATGGCTGTACTGGTTATATATTATTAGAATGGTTACCTGGGTAACAGACCACTGGGCAGCAGCGATGGCTGTACTGGTTATATATTATATATTATTAGAATGGTTACCTGGGTAACAGACCACTGGGCAGCAGCGATGGCTGTACTGGTTATATATTATATATTATTAGAATGGTTACCTGGGTAACAGACCACTGGGCAGCAGCGATGGCTGTACTGGTTATATATTATTAGAATGGTTACCTGGGTAACAGACCACTGGGCAGCAGCGATGGCTGTACTGGTTGTATATTATTAGAATGGTTACCTGGGTAACAGACCACTGGGCAGCAGCGATGGCTGTACTGGTTCTATATTATATATTATTAGAATGGTTACCTGGGTAACAGACCACTGGGCAGCAGCGATGGCTGTACTGGTTATATATTATTAGAATGGTTACCTGGGTAACAGACCACTGGGCAGCAGCGATGGCTGTACTGGTTATATATTATATATTATTAGAATGGTTACCTGGGTAACAGACCACTGGGCAGCAGCGATGGCTGTACTGGTTATATATTATTAGAATGGTTACCAGGGTAACAGACCACTGGGCAGCAGCGATGGCTGTACTGGTTATATATTATATATTATTAGAATGGTTACCTGGGTAACAGACCACTGGGCAGCAGCGATGGCTGTACTGGTTGTATATTATTAGAATGGTTACCTGGGTAACAGACCACTGGGCAGCAGCGATGGCTGTACTGGTTGTATATTATTAGAATGGTTACCTGGGTAACAGGCCACTGGGCAGCAGCGATGGCTGTACTGGTTGTATATTATTAGAATGGTTACCTGGGTAACATACCACTGTGCAGCAGCGATGGCTGTACTGGTTGTATATTATTAGAATGGTTACCTGGGTAACAGACCACTGGGCAGCAGCGATGGCTGTACTGGTTGTATATTATTAGAATGGTTACCTGGGTAACAGACCACAGGGCAGCAGCGATGGCTGTACTGGTTGTATATTATTAGAATGGTTACCTGGGTAACAGGCCACTGGGCAGCAGCGATGGCTGTACTGGTTGTATATTATTAGAATGGTTACCTGGGTAACAGACCACTGTGCAGCAGCGATGGCTGTACTGGTTGTATATTATTAGAATGGTTACCAGGGTAACAGGCCACTGTGCAGCAGCGATGGCTGTACTGGTTGTATATTATTAGAATGGTTACCTGGGTAACAGACCACTGGGCAGCAGCGATGGCTGTACTGGTTATATATTATATATTATTAGAATGGTTACCTGGGTAACAGACCACTGTGCAGCAGCGATGGCTGTACTGGTTATATATTATTAGAATGGTTACCTGGGTAACAGACCACTGGGCAGCAGCGATGGCTGTACTGGTTATATATTATATATTATTAGAATGGTTACCAGGGTAACAGACCACTGGGCAGCAGCGATGGCTGTACTGGTTATATATTATTAGAATGGTTACCAGGGTAACAGAACACTGGGCAGCAGCGATGGCTGTACTGGTTGTATATTATTAGAATGGTTACCTGGGTAACAGGCCACTGTGCAGCAAGGATGGCTATACTGGTTATATATTATTAGAATGGTTACCTGGGTAACAGACCACTGTGCAGCAGCGATGGATGTACTGGTTATATATTATATATTATTAGAATGGTTACCTGGGTAACAGACCACTGGGCAGCAGCGATGGCTGTACTGGTTATATATTATTAGAATGGTTACCTGGGTAACAGACCACTGGGCAGCAGAGATGGCTGTACTGGTTATATATTATTAGAATGGTTACCTGGGTAACAGACCACTGGGCAGCAGCGATGGCTGTACTGGTTATATATTATTAGAATGGTTACCTGGGTAACAGACCACTGGGCAGCAGCGATGGCTGTACTGGTTATATATTATTAGAATGGTTACCTGGGTAACAGACCACTGGGCAGCAGCGATGGCTGTACTGGTTATATATTATTAGAATGGTTACCTGGGTAACAGACCACTGGGCAGCAGCGATGGCTGTACTGGTTATATATTATTAGAATGGTTAACTGGGTAACAGACCACTGGGCAGCAGCGATGGCTGTACTGGTTATATATTATTAGAATGGTTACCTGGGTAACAGACCACTGGGCAGCAGCGATGGCTGTACTGGTTATATATTTTTAGAATGGTTACCTGGGTAACAGACCACTGGGCAGCAGCGATGGCTGTACTGGTTATATATTATTAGAATGGTTACCTGGGTAACAGACCACTGGGCAGCAGCGATGGCTGTACTGGTTATATATTATTAGAATGGTTACCTGGGTAACAGACCACTGGGCAGCAGCGATGGCTGTACTGGTTATATATTTTTAGAATGGTTACCTGGGTAACAGACCACTGGGCAGCAGCGATGCCTGTACTGGTTATATATTATTAGAATGGTTACCTGGGTAACAGACCACTGGGCAGCAGCGATGGCTGTACTGGTTATATATTATATATTATTAGAATGGTTACCTGGGTAACAGACCACTGGGCAGCAGCGATGGCTGTACTGGTTATATATTATTAGAATGGTTACCTGGGTAACAGACCACTGGGCAGCAGCGATGGCTGTACTGGTTATATATTATTAGAATGGTTACCTGGGTAACAGACCACTGGGCAGCAGCGATGGCTGTACTGGTTATATATTATTAGAATGGTTACCTGGGTAACAGACCACTGGGCAGCAGCGATGGCTGTACTGGTTATATATTATTAGAATGGTTACCAGGGTAACAGACCACTGGGCAGCAGCGATGGCTGTACTGGTTGTATATTATTAGAATGGTTACCTGGGTAACAGGCCACTGTGCAGCAGCGATGGCTGTACTGGTTATATATTATATATTATTAGAATGGTTACCTGGGTAACAGACCACTGGGCAGCAGCGATGGCTGTACTGGTTATATATTATATATTATTAGAATGGTTACCTGGGTAACAGACCACTGGGCAGCAGCGATGGCTGTACTGGTTATATATTATTAGAATGGTTACCTGGGTAACAGACCACTGGGCAGCAGAGATGGCTGTACTGGTTATATATTATATATTATTAGAATGGTTACCTGGGTAACAGACCACTGGGCAGCAGCGATGGCTGTACTGGTTATATATTATTAGAATGGTTACCTGGGTAACAGACCACTGGGCAGCAGAGATGGCTGTACTGGTTATATATTATTAGAATGGTTACCTGGGTAACAGACCACTGGGCAGCAGCGATGGCTGTACTGGTTATATATTATATATTATTAGAATGGTTACCTGGGTAACAGACCACTGGGCAGCAGCGATGGCTGTACTGGTTATATATTATATATTATTAGAATGGTTACCTGGGTAACAGACCACTGGGCAGCAGCGATGGCTGTACTGGTTATATATTATTAGAATGGTTACCTGGGTAACAGACCACTGGGCAGCAGCGATGGCTGTACTGGTTATATATTATTAGAATGGTTACCTGGGTAACAGACCACTGGGCAGCAGCGATGGCTGTACTGGTTATATATTATTAGAATGGTTACCTGGGTAACAGACCACTGGGCAGCAGCGATGGCTGTACTGGTTATATATTATTAGAATGGTTACCTGGGTAACAGACCACTGGGCAGCAGCGATGGCTGTACTGGTTATATATTATTAGAATGGTTACCTGGGTAACAGACCACTGGGCAGCAGCGATGGCTGTACTGGTTATATATTATTAGAATGGTTACCTGGGTAACAGACCACTGGGCAGCAGCGATGGCTGTACTGGTTATATATTATATATTATTAGAATGGTTACCTGGGTAACAGACCACTGGGCAGCAGCGATGGCTGTACTGGTTATATATTATTAGAATGGTTACCTGGGTAACAGACCACTGGGCAGCAGCGATGGCTGTACTGGTTATATATTATATATTATTAGAATGGTTACCTGGGTAACAGACCACTGGGCAGCAGCGATGGCTGTACTGGTTATATATTATTAGAATGGTTACCTGGGTAACAGACCACTGGGCAGCAGCGATGGCTGTACTGGTTATATATTATATATTATTAGAATGGTTACCTGGGTAACAGACCACTGGGCAGCAGCGATGGCTGTACTGGTTATATATTATATATTATTAGAATGGTTACCTGGGTAACAGACCACTGGGCAGCAGCGATGGCTGTACTGGTTATATATTATATATTATTAGAATGGTTACCTGGGTAACAGACCACTGGGCAGCAGCGATGGCTGTACTGGCAGCTGTAGCAGCACTCACTCTACTACCATCAGTCAGAAACACATCCCTGAAGAGAGGGAGGGAGGGAGGAGGAGAGAGGGAGGAGGGAGGAGAGAGGGAGGAGGGATGGGGAGATGGATTAGAGAGGGAGGGAGGGAGGAAGGGAGAGAGAGGGAGGGAGGGAGGAAGGGGGAGAGAGAGGGAGGGAGGAAGGGGGAGAGAGGGAGGGAGGAGGGAGGAGAGAGGGAGGAGGGATGGGGAGATTAGAGAGGGAGGGAGGGAGGAAGGGAGAGAGGAAGGGAGAGAGAGGGAGGGAGGAAGGGAGGGAGGGAGGAAGGGAGAGAGAGAGGGAGGGAGAAACATAAGCACAAAACATATTCCTTCCTAAAAAACTATAAGAATATAGGCTGGTTTCCCCGACACAGACTAACGATTAAACATAGTCCTGGACTACAAATTCAATGGAGAACTGAGGCTTCAACTGTGTCTGGGGAAACAGGCCCTAAATATGTCTTAGTTCACAATGGCAGTGGTGTGTCTGTGTCTCTGTGTGTCTCTCTGTGTGTCTCTCTCTGTGTCCCTCTGTGTCTCTCTGTGGGTCTCTCTGTGTGTCTCTGTGCGTCTCTGTGTCTCTCTCTCTGTCTCTCTGTGTGTCTCTCTGTGTCTCTCTCTGTGTCTCTCTGTCTCTCTGTGTGTCTCTCTGTGTGTCTCTCTGTCTCTCTCTCTCTGTCTCTCTCTGTCTCTCTGTGTGTCTCTCTGTGTCTCTCTCTGTGTCTCTCTGTCTCTCTGTGTGTCTCTCTGTGTGTCTCTCTGTCTCTCTCTGTGTCTCTCTCTGTGCGTCTCTGTGTCTCTCTGTCTCTCTGTGTGTCTCTCTGTGTGTCTCTCTGTGTGTCTCTCTGTGTGTATCTCTGTGTCTCTCTCTGTGTCTCTCTCTGTGTCTCTCTGTGTGTCTCTCTGTGTGTCTCTCTGTGTGTCTCTGTGTTTCTGTCTCTCTGTGTTTCTGTGTGTACCGTTTGGATCCTTTGGCGAACTCAACAGAGATGGCCTTCCCGTTTATAGAGAGAGTTGGCTGTAAGGCCTGCAGGATCTGGAGCAGCTGAGATGCTTCCTGCAACACAAGGACGAACGCAGACACACAAACACAGTGTCAAACAATTACTACAGTAGACAGCTGTCGGTATCTCCCCACCAATACAGCTGTAGGTATCTCCTCACCACTATAGTAGACAGCTGTAGGTATCTCCCCACCACAACAGTAGACAGCTGTCGGTATCTCCCCACCAATACAGCTGTAGGTATCTCCCCACCACTACAGTAGACAGCTGTATGTATCTCCCCACCAATACAGCTGTAGGTATCTCCCCACCACTACAGCTGTAGGTATCTCCCCACCACTACAGTAGACAGCTGTATGTATCTCCCCACCAATACAGCTGTAGGTATCTCCCCACCACAACAGTAGACAGCTGTCGGTATCTCCCCACCAATACAGCTGTAGGTATCTCCCCACCACTACAGTAGACAGCTGTATGTATCTCCCCACCAATACAGCTGTAGGTATCTCCCCACCACTACAGTAGACAGCTGTATGTATCTCCCCACCAATACAGCTGTAGGTATCTCCAAAACAACAACAGTAGACAGCTGTATGTATCTCCCCACCACTACAGCTGTAGGTATCTCCCCACCACTACAGTAGACAGCTGTAGGTATCTCCTCATCACTATAGTAGACCGCTGTATGTATCTACCCACCAATACAGCTGTAGGTATCTCAAAACCACTACAGTAGACAGCTGTATTTATCTCCCCCACATTACAGCTGTAGGTATCTAAAACAACTACAATAGACAGCTGTAGGTATCTCCCCACCATTACAGCTGTAGGTATCTCCTCACCACTATAGTAGAGTTGTCGGTACTTCCTCACCACTACAGTAGACAGCTGTAGGTATCTCAAAACCACTACAGTAGACAGCTGTATTTATCTCCCCACCATTACAGCTGTAGGTATCTAAAACAACTACAATAGACAGCTGTAGGTATCTCCCCACCATTACAGCTGTAGGTATCTCCTCACCACTATAGTAGAGTTGTCGGTACTTCATCACCACTACAGTAGACAGCTGTAGGTATCTCCTCATCACTATAGTAGACAGCTGTAGGTATCTCCCCACCAATACAGCTGTAGGTATCTCCCCACCATTACAGCTGTAGGTATCTCCTCAGGTATCTCAAAACCACTACAGTAGACAGCTGTATGTATCTCCCCACCATTACAGCTGTAGGTATCTAAAACAACTACAATAGACAGCTGTAGGTATCTCCCCACCATTACAGCTGTAGGTATCTACTCATCACTATAGTAGACAGCTGTATGTATCTCCCCACCATTACAGCTGTAGGTATCTCCTCACCACTATAGTAGACAGCTGTATGTATCTCCTCACCACTATAGTAGACAGCTGTATGTATCTCCTCACCACTATAGTAGACAGCTGTAGGTATCTCCTCACCACTATAGTAGACACCTGTAGGTATCTCCCCACCACTACAGTAGACGGCTGTAGGTATCTTCTCACCAATACAGCTGTAGGTATCTCCCCACCACTATAGTAGACAGCTGTAGGTATCTCCCCACCACTATAGTAGATTGCTTTCCGTATCTCCTCACCACTACAGTAGACAGCTGTAGGTATCTCCTCATCACTACAGTAGACAGCTGTTGATATCTCTTTCACCACTACAGTAGACTGCTGTAGGTATCTCCCCACCACTACAGCTGTAGGTATCTCCTCACCACTATAGTAGACAGCTGTAGGTATCTCCTCAACACTATAGTAGACTGCTTTCCGTATCTCCTCACCACTACAGTAGACAGCTGTAGGTATCTCCTCACCACTACAGTAGACAGCTGTAGGTATCTCCTCACCACTATAGTAGACAGCTGTAGGTATCTCCCCACCACTATAGTAGACTGCTTTCCGTATCTCCTCACCACTACAGTAGACAGCTGTAGGTATCTCCTCACCACTACAGTAGACAGCTGTAGGTATCTCCCCACCACTACAGTAGACAGCTGTAGGTATCTCCTCACCACTACAGTAGACTGCTGTAGGTATCTCCCCGCCACTACAGCTGTAGGTATCTCCTCACCACTATAGTAGACAGCTGTAGGTATCTCCTCACCACTATAGTAGACTGCTTTCCGTATCTCCTCACCACTACAGTAGACAGCTGTAGGTATCTCCTCGCCACTACAGTAGACAGCTGTAGGTATCTCCTCACCACTATAGTAGACAGCTGTAGGTATCTCCCCACCACTATAGTAGACTGCTTTCCGTATCTCCTCACCACTACAGTAGACAGCTGTAGGTATCTCCCCACCACTACAGTAGACTGCTGTAGGTATCTCCCCACCACTACAGCTGTAGGTATCTCCTCACCACTATAGTAGACAGCTGTAGGTATCTCCTCACCACTATAGTAGACTGGTTTCCGTATCTTCTCACCACTACAGTTGACAGCTGTAGATATCTCCTCCCCACTACAGTAGACAGCTGTAGGTATCTCCCCACCACTACAGTAGACAGCTCTAGGTATCTCCTCACCACTATAGTAGACTGCTGTAGGTATCTCCTCACCACAACAGTAGACAGCTGTAGGTATCTCCCCACCACTATAGTAGACTGCTTTCCGTATCTCCTCACCACTACAGCTGTAGGTATCTCCTCACCACTACAGTAGACACCTGTAGGTATCTCCTCACCACAACAGTAGACTGCTTTCTGTATCTCTTCACCACTACAGCTGTAGGTATCTCCTCACCACTATAGTAGACAGCTGTAGGTATCTCCCCACCACTACAGTAGGCAGCTGTAGGTATCTTCTCACCAATACAGCTGTAGGTATCTCCTCACCAATATAGTAGACAGCTGTAGGTATCTCCTCACCACTACAGTAGACAGCTGTAGGTATCTCCTCACCACTATAGTAGACAGCTGTAGGTATCTCCCCACCACTATAGTAGACTGCTTTCCGTATCTCCTCACCACTACAGTAGACAGCTGTAGGTATCTCCCCACCACTACAGTAGACAGCTGTAGGTATCTCCCCACCACTACAGTAGACAGCTGTAGGTATCTCCTCACCACTACAGTAGACTGCTGTAGGTATCTCCCCACCACTACAGCTGTAGGTATCTCCTCACCACTATAGTAGACAGCTGTAGGTATCTCCTCACCACTATAGTAGACAGCTGTAGGTATCTCCTCACCACTATAGTAGACTGGTTTCCGTATCTCCTCACCACTACAGTAGACAGCTCTAGGTATCTCCTCACCACTACAGTAGACTGCTGTAGGTATCTCCTCACCACTACAGTAGACAGCTGTAGGTATCTCCTCACCACTATAGTAGACAGCTGTAGATATCTCCTCAACACTATAGTAGACAGCTGGAGGTATCTCCCCACCACTACAGCTGTAGGTATCTCCTCACCACTATAGTAGACATCTGTAGGTATCTCCTCACCACTATAGTAGAGTTGTCAGTACCTCCTCACCACTATAGTAGACATCTGTAGGTATCTCCTCACCACTATAGTAGAGAGTTGTTGGTATCTCCTCACCACTATAGTAGACATCTGTAGGTATCTCCTCACCACTATAGTAGACTGCTTTCCGTATCTCCTCACCACTACAGTAGACAGCTGTAGGTATCTCCTCACCACTACAGTAGACTGCTGTAGGTATCTCCCCACCACTACAGTAGACTGCTGTAGGTATCTCCTCACCACTACAGTAGACTGCTGTAGGTATCTCCCCACCACTACAGCTGTAGGTATCTCCTCACCACTATAGTAGACAGCTGTAGGTATCTCCTCACCACTATAGTAGACTGTTTTCCATATATCCTCACCACTACAGTAGACAGCTGTAGGTATCTCCCCACCACTACAGTAGACTGCTGTAGGTATCTCCCCACCACTATAGTAGACTGCTGTAGGTATCTCCCCACCACTATAGTAGACAGCTGTATGTATCTCCTCCCCACTACAGTAGACTGCTGTAAGTATCTCCTCACCACTATAGTAGACATCTGTAGGTATCTCCTCACCACTATAGTAGAGTTGTCGGTACCTCCTCACCACTATAGTAGACATCTGTAGGTATCTCCTCACCACTATAGTAGAGAGTTGTTGGTATCTCCTCACCACTATAGTAGACATCTGTAGGTATCTCCTCACCACTATAGTAGACTGCTTTCCGTATCTCCTCACCACTACAGTAGACAGCTGTAGGTATCTCCTCACCACTACAGTAGACTGCTGTAGGTATCTCCCCACCACTATAGTAGACAGCTGTATGTATCTCCTCACCACTACAGTAGACTGCTGTAGGTATCTCCTCACCACTATAGTAGACATCTGTAGGTATCTCCTCACCACTATAGTAGAGTTGTCGGTACCTCCTCACCACTATAGTAGACATCTGTAGGTATCTCCTCACCACTATAGTAGAGAGTTGTTGGTATCTCCTCACCACTACAGTAGACTGCTGTAGGTATCTCCCCACCACTACAGCTGTAGGTATCTCCTCACCACTATAGTAGACAGCTGTAGGTATCTCCTCAACACTATAGTAGACTGCTTTCCGTATCTCCTCACCACTACAGTAGACAGCTGTAGGTATCTCCTCACCACTACAGTAGACAGCTGTAGGTATCTCCTCACCATTTTAGTAGACAGCTGTAGGTATCTCCCCACCACTATAGTAGACTGCTTTCCGTATCTCCTCACCACTACAGTAGACAGCTGTAGGTATCTCCTCACCACTACAGTAGACAGCTGTAGGTATCTCCCCACCACTACAGTAGACAGCTGTAGGTATCTCCTCACCACTACAGTAGACTGCTGTAGGTATCTCCCCGCCACTACAGCTGTAGGTATCTCCTCACCACTATAGTAGACAGCTGTAGGTATCTCCTCACCACTACAGTAGACTGCTTTCCGTATCTCCTCACCACTACAGTAGACAGCTGTAGGTATCTCCTCGCCACTACAGTAGACAGCTGTAGGTATCTCCTCACCACTATAGTAGACAGCTGTAGGTATCTCCCCACCACTATAGTAGACTGCTTTCCGTATCTCCTCACCACTACAGTAGACAGCTGTAGGTATCTCCCCACCACTACAGTAGACTGCTGTAGGTATCTCCCCACCACTACAGCTGTAGGTATCTCCTCACCACTATAGTAGACAGCTGTAGGTATCTCCTCACCACTATAGTAGACTGGTTTCCGTATCTTCTCACCACTACAGTTGACAGCTGTAGATATCTCCTCCCCACTACAGTAGACAGCTGTAGGTATCTCCCCACCACTACAGTAGACAGCTCTAGGTATCTCCTCACCACTATAGTAGACTGCTGTAGGTATCTCCTCACCACAACAGTAGACAGCTGTAGGTATCTCCCCACCACTATAGTAGACTGCTTTCCGTATCTCCTCACCACTACAGCTGTAGGTATCTCCTCACCACTACAGTAGACACCTGTAGGTATCTCCTCACCACAACAGTAGACTGCTTTCTGTATCTCTTCACCACTACAGCTGTAGGTATCTCCTCACCACTATAGTAGACAGCTGTAGGTATCTCCCCACCACTACAGTAGGCAGCTGTAGGTATCTTCTCACCAATACAGCTGTAGGTATCTCCTCACCAATATAGTAGACAGCTGTAGGTATCTCCTCAACACTATAGTAGACTGCTTTCCGTATCTCCTCACCACTACAGTAGACAGCTGTAGGTATCTCCTCACCACTACAGTAGACAGCTGTAGGTATCTCCTCACCACTATAGTAGACAGCTGTAGGTATCTCCCCACCACTATAGTAGACTGCTTTCCGTATCTCCTCACCACTACAGTAGACAGCTGTAGGTATCTCCCCACCACTACAGTAGACAGCTGTAGGTATCTCCCCACCACTACAGTAGACAGCTGTAGGTATCTCCTCACCACTACAGTAGACTGCTGTAGGTATCTCCCCACCACTACAGCTGTAGGTATCTCCTCACCACTATAGTAGACAGCTGTAGGTATCTCCTCACCACTATAGTAGACAGCTGTAGGTATCTCCTCACCACTATAGTAGACTGGTTTCCGTATCTCCTCACCACTACAGTAGACAGCTGTAGGTATCTCCTCACCACTACAGTAGACTGCTGTAGGTATCTCCTCACCACTACAGTAGACAGCTGTAGGTATCTCCTCACCACTATAGTAGACAGCTGTAGATATCTCCTCAACACTATAGTAGACAGCTGGAGGTATCTCCCCACCACTACAGCTGTAGGTATCTCCTCACCACTATAGTAGGCAGCTGTAGGTATCTCCTCAACACTATAGTAGACTGCTTTCCGTATCTCCTCATCACTACAGTAGACAGCTGTAGGTATCTCCTCACCACTACAGTAGACAGCTGTAGGTATCTCCTCACCACTAAAGTAGACAGCTGTATGTATCTCCCCACCACTATAGTAGACTGCTTTCCGTATCTCCTCACCACTACAGTAGACAGCTGTAGGTATCTCCCCACCACTACAGTAGACAGCTGTAGGTATCTCCTCACCACTACAGTAGACTGCTGTAGGTATCTCCCCACCACTATAGTAGACAGCTGTATGTATCTCCTCCCCACTACAGTAGACTGCTGTAGGTATCTCCCCACCACTACAGCTGTAGGTATCTCCTCACCACTATAGTAGACAGCTGTAGGTATCTCCTCACCACTATAGTAGACTGTTTTCCATATATCCTCACCACTACAGTAGACAGCTGTAGGTATCTCCCCACCACTACAGTAGACTGCTGTAGGTATCTCCCCACCACTATAGTAGACTGCTGTAGGTATCTCCCCACCACTATAGTAGACAGCTGTATGTATCTCCTCCCCACTACAGTAGACTGCTGTAGGTATCTCCTCACCACTATAGTAGACATCTGTAGGTATCTCCTCACCACTATAGTAGAGTTGTCAGTACCTCCTCACCACTATAGTAGACATCTGTAGGTATCTCCTCACCACTATAGTAGAGAGTTGTTGGTATCTCCTCACCACTATAGTAGACATCTGTAGGTATCTCCTCACCACTATAGTAGACTGCTTTCCGTATCTCCTCACCACTACAGTAGACAGCTGTAGGTATCTCCTCACCACTACAGTAGACTGCTGTAGGTATCTCCCCACCACTACAGTAGACTGCTGTAGGTATCTCCTCACCACTACAGTAGACTGCTGTAGGTATCTCCCCACCACTACAGCTGTAGGTATCTCCTCACCACTATAGTAGACAGCTGTAGGTATCTCCTCACCACTATAGTAGACTGTTTTCCATATATCCTCACCACTATAGTAGACAGCTGTAGGTATCTCCCCACCACTACAGTAGACTGCTGTAGGTATCTCCCCACCACTATAGTAGACTGCTGTAGGTATCTCCCCACCACTATAGTAGACAGCTGTATGTATCTCCTCCCCACTACAGTAGACTGCTGTAAGTATCTCCTCACCACTATAGTAGACATCTGTAGGTATCTCCTCACCACTATAGTAGAGTTGTCGGTACCTCCTCACCACTATAGTAGACATCTGTAGGTATCTCCTCACCACTATAGTAGAGAGTTGTTGGTATCTCCTCACCACTATAGTAGACATCTGTAGGTATCTCCTCACCACTATAGTAGACTGCTTTCCGTATCTCCTCACCACTACAGTAGACAGCTGTAGGTATCTCCTCACCACTACAGTAGACTGCTGTAGGTATCTCCCCACCACTATAGTAGACAGCTGTATGTATCTCCTCAACACTACAGTAGACTGCTGTAGGTATCTCCTCACCACTATAGTAGACATCTGTAGGTATCTCCTCACCACTATAGTAGAGTTGTCGGTACCTCCTCACCACTATAGTAGACATCTGTAGGTATCTCCTCACCACTATAGTAGAGAGTTGTTGGTATCTCCTCACCACTATAGTAGACATCTGTAGGTATCTCCTCACCACTATAGTAGAGTTGTTGGTATCTCCTCACCACTATAGTAGACAGCTGTAGGTATCTCCTCACCACTATAGTAGAGAGTTGTTGGTATCTCCTCACCACTATAGTAGACATCTGTAGGTATCTCCTCACCACTATAGTAGAGTTGTTGGTATCTCCTCACCACTATAGTAGACATCTGTAGGTATCTCCTCACCACTATAGTAGACAGCTGGAGGTATCTCCCCACCACTACAGCTGTAGGTATCTCCTCACCACTATAGTAGGCAGCTGTAGGTATCTCCTCAACACTATAGTAGACTGCTTTCCGTATCTCCTCATCACTACAGTAGACAGCTGTAGGTATCTCCTCACCACTACAGTAGACAGCTGTAGGTATCTCCTCACCACTAAAGTAGACAGCTGTATGTATCTCCCCACCACTATAGTAGACTGCTTTCCGTATCTCCTCACCACTACAGTAGACAGCTGTAGGTATCTCCCCACCACTACAGTAGACAGCTGTAGGTATCTCCTCACCACTACAGTAGACTGCTGTAGGTATCTCCCCACCACTATAGTAGACAGCTGTATGTATCTCCTCCCCACTACAGTAGACTGCTGTAGGTATCTCCCCACCACTACAGCTGTAGGTATCTCCTCACCACTATAGTAGACAGCTGTAGGTATCTCCTCACCACTATAGTAGACAGCTGTAGGTATCTCCCCACCACTATAGTAGACAGCTGTATGTATCTCCTCCCCACTACAGTAGACTGCTGTAGGTATCTCCTCACCACTATAGTAGACATCTGTAGGTATCTCCTCACCACTATAGTAGAGTTGTCAGTACCTCCTCACCACTATAGTAGACATCTGTAGGTATCTCCTCACCACTATAGTAGAGAGTTGTTGGTATCTCCTCACCACTATAGTAGACATCTGTAGGTATCTCCTCACCACTATAGTAGACTGCTTTCCGTATCTCCTCACCACTACAGTAGACAGCTGTAGGTATCTCCTCACCACTACAGTAGACTGCTGTAGGTATCTCCTCACCACTACAGTAGACTGCTGTAGGTATCTCCCCACCACTACAGTAGACTGCTGTAGGTATCTCCTCACCACTACAGTAGACTGCTGTAGGTATCTCCCCACCACTACAGCTGTAGGTATCTCCTCACCACTATAGTAGACAGCTGTAGGTATCTCCTCACCACTATAGTAGACTGTTTTCCATATATCCTCACCACTACAGTAGACAGCTGTAGGTATCTCCCCACCACTACAGTAGACTGCTGTAGGTATCTCCCCACCACTATAGTAGACTGCTGTAGGTATCTCCCCACCACTATAGTAGACAGCTGTATGTATCTCCTCCCCACTACAGTAGACTGCTGTAGGTATCTCCTCACCACTATAGTAGACATCTGTAGGTATCTCCTCACCACTATAGTAGAGTTGTTGGTATCTCCTCACCACTATAGTAGACAGCTGTAGGTATCTCCTCACCACTATAGTAGAGAGTTGTTGGTATCTCCTCACCACTATAGTAGACATCTGTAGGTATCTCCTCACCACTATAGTAGAGTTGTTGGTATCTCCTCACCACTATAGTAGACATCTGTAGGTATCTCCTCACCACTATAGTAGACAGCTGGAGGTATCTCCCCACCACTACAGCTGTAGGTATCTCCTCACCACTATAGTAGGCAGCTGTAGGTATCTCCTCAACACTATAGTAGACTGCTTTCCGTATCTCCTCATCACTACAGTAGACAGCTGTAGGTATCTCCTCACCACTACAGTAGACAGCTGTAGGTATCTCCTCACCACTAAAGTAGACAGCTGTATGTATCTCCCCACCACTATAGTAGACTGCTTTCCGTATCTCCTCACCACTACAGTAGACAGCTGTAGGTATCTCCCCACCACTACAGTAGACAGCTGTAGGTATCTCCTCACCACTACAGTAGACTGCTGTAGGTATCTCCCCACCACTATAGTAGACAGCTGTATGTATCTCCTCCCCACTACAGTAGACTGCTGTAGGTATCTCCCCACCACTACAGCTGTAGGTATCTCCTCACCACTATAGTAGACAGCTGTAGGTATCTCCTCACCACTATAGTAGACAGCTGTAGGTATCTCCCCACCACTATAGTAGACAGCTGTATGTATCTCCTCCCCACTACAGTAGACTGCTGTAGGTATCTCCTCACCACTATAGTAGACATCTGTAGGTATCTCCTCACCACTATAGTAGAGTTGTCAGTACCTCCTCACCACTATAGTAGACATCTGTAGGTATCTCCTCACCACTATAGTAGAGAGTTGTTGGTATCTCCTCACCACTATAGTAGACATCTGTAGGTATCTCCTCACCACTATAGTAGACTGCTTTCCGTATCTCCTCACCACTACAGTAGACAGCTGTAGGTATCTCCTCACCACTACAGTAGACTGCTGTAGGTATCTCCTCACCACTACAGTAGACTGCTGTAGGTATCTCCCCACCACTACAGTAGACTGCTGTAGGTATCTCCTCACCACTACAGTAGACTGCTGTAGGTATCTCCCCACCACTACAGCTGTAGGTATCTCCTCACCACTATAGTAGACAGCTGTAGGTATCTCCTCACCACTATAGTAGACTGTTTTCCATATATCCTCACCACTACAGTAGACAGCTGTAGGTATCTCCCCACCACTACAGTAGACTGCTGTAGGTATCTCCCCACCACTATAGTAGACTGCTGTAGGTATCTCCCCACCACTATAGTAGACAGCTGTATGTATCTCCTCCCCACTACAGTAGACTGCTGTAGGTATCTCCTCACCACTATAGTAGACATCTGTAGGTATCTCCTCACCACTATAGTAGAGTTGTCGGTACCTCCTCACCACTATAGTAGACATCTGTAGGTATCTCCTCACCACTATAGTAGAGAGTTGTTGGTATCTCCTCACCACTATAGTAGACATCTGTAGGTATCTCCTCACCACTATAGTAGACTGCTTTCCGTATCTCCTCACCACTACAGTAGACAGCTGTAGGTATCTCCTCACCACTACAGTAGACTGCTGTAGGTATCTCCCCACCACTATAGTAGACAGCTGTATGTATCTCCTCACCACTACAGTAGACTGCTGTAGGTATCTCCTCACCACTATAGTAGACATCTGTAGGTATCTCCTCACCACTATAGTAGAGTTGTCGGTACCTCCTCACCACTATAGTAGACATCTGTAGGTATCTCCTCACCACTATAGTAGAGAGTTGTTGGTATCTCCTCACCACTATAGTAGACATCTGTAGGTATCTCCTCACCACTATAGTAGAGTTGTTGGTATCTCCTCACCACTATAGTAGACAGCTGTAGGTATCTCCTCACCACTATAGTAGAGAGTTGTTGGTATCTCCTCACCACTATAGTAGACATCTGTAGGTATCTCCTCACCACTATAGTAGAGTTGTTGGTATCTCCTCACCACTATAGTAGACATCTGTAGGTATCTCCTCACCACTATAGTAGAGTTGTTGGTATCTCCTCACCACTATAGTAGACAGCTGTAGGAAAGCGAAGCCCCGGTTGAGTTGTGTCTGCTTATCTTTGATCAGTCGAACATTCGAAGGGGACAGAGTAGCGAAGGGAGACAGAGTGGACAGGATGGACTCCAGGGAGGTATGGGGACCCAGGTTCCTCAGGATCAGAGCTGGAGAGAAGAGAGAGAACATTAGAAGGAGACAGAGTAGCGAAGGGAGACAGAGTGGACAGGATGGACTCCAGAGACGTATGGGGACCTCAGGATCAGAGCTGGAGGTGGGAGAGATTGATGAATTGATGTATTAATAGATGTATTGGTTGATTGATGTATGATATAAACTCTGTAAAAATCCAAATCATTGTAAAAGGTTTAAACACTGTTTTCTATGGTTGTTCTATGAACCATAAACAATGAATTAATGAACATGCACCTGTGGAACGGTTGTTAAGACACTAACAGCTTACAGACGATAGGCAATTAAGGTCACAGTTATGAAAACTTAGGACACTAAAGAGGCCTTTCTACTGACTCTGGAAAAACACTAAAAGAAAGATGCCCAGGGTTCCTGCTCATCTGCGTGAACGTACCTTAGGCTTAGCTGCAAGGAGGCATGAGGACTGCAGATATGGCCAGGAAGGACGCCTACATCTTTATTTATCTGTTATTTTACCAAGTAAGTTGACTGAGGACATATTCTCTTTCACAGCAACGTCCTGGGGAATAGTTACAGGGGAGAGGAGGGGGATGAATGAGCCAATTGTAAACTTTGTAGTTACTGAGTGTATTGATACACACTGATAGCCTGGTTCCTCTCTAGGTTTCTTCCTAGGTTTTGGCCTTTTCTAGGGAGTTTTTCCTAGCCACCGTGCTTCTACACCTGCATTGCTTGCTGTTTGGGGTTTTAGGCTGGGTTTCTGTACAGCACTTTGAGATATCAGCTGATGTACGAAGGGCTTTAATAAATACATTTGATTTGATTTGATTTTTGATTTGCATCCAAAGTGTAATTAATAACTTCACCATGCTCAAAAGGATATTCAAATGTCTGTTTTTTATTTATTTATACCCATATACCAATAGGTACCCTTCTTCGCGAGGCATTGGAGAGCCTCCCAGATAATTATTCCACTTTGACATTATGGGGTATTGTAGTGTCATTGGCCTACACACATCTCAATTTAACCCATTTTAAATGTATTTCACTTGCTTTGTAAACATATGTTTCCCATGCCGATAATGAATTGACTGAATAAATATATTGAGAGTGAGATAGAGAGAGTTGGACTCACTGTCGTTGGCCACCTCAGGCTGTTGTGTGTTAGTTGCCCCGGCCTTGGTGAGGGCAGTAGAGGTGGCAGCAGCAGGCTGGTAAAGGGCATGGAGGGGCAGTAATCCCTGGGCACCATCCATCTGATGCACCCCCAGGGGTAACTCCCTCAGCTGGGGCAGTTTCAGCTCTGCCTCTGGAGGTAAGACACAGAGTGAGATATCTGCCGGGAGGCAGCCCATTTGGGGGGGACAGGGTTTGCCATTTTACAACAATTTTATTGGTTACATTTCGCTCAATCAAATCAAGACCGACAGTGTTACATTTAACACGAGTGTCTATATGGTTCCACACTTTTCAGCAGAAATATAACTCCTTTTCAGCAGAAATATAACTCCTTTTCAGCAGAAATATAACTAATTTTCAGTGCGGCTTTCCGGACACCCCTGCTTTTCAGTGTTCAATTAACACACTGTTTAGTGTAGAGCCTCGTTTGCATATTTCCCAGAATGCCTTGTCTTTTGAGTGAATTGTAAAGTTACCAGCCAAGACTGTATTTGTTAGTGATAGAGACATGGCTATTGTAGTCTTCCATTGTCACTCCTGTGGCCTTCACCAAGTGAGATCCTAAGCGGGGAAAAAAAAAATCTAACTTTATTCGTCACATGCTTCGTAAAACAAAACAAAAAATAATAGAACAATTAAAAAAGAATAACACAAGGAATATATACACATTGAGTAGCGATAACTTGGTTCAAAACACAGGGTACCAGTACCAAATAGATGAGCAGGGACTACTAGGTAATTGAGATAGAGTGGGGCAAAAAAGTATTTAGTCAGCCACCAATTGTGCAAGTTCTCCCACTTAAAAAGATGAGAGAGGCCTGTAATTTTCATCATAGGTACACTTCAACTATGACAAACAAAATGAGAAGAAAAAAAATCCAGAAAATCACATTGTAGGATTTTTAATGAATTTATTTGCAAATTATGGTGGAAAATAAGTATTTGGTCAATAACAAAAGTTTATCTCAATACTTTATATACCCTTTGTTGGCAATGACAGAGGTCAAATGTTTTCTGTAAGTCTTCACAAGGTTTTCACACACTGTTGCTGGTATTTTGGCCCATTCCTCCATGCAGATCTCCTCTAGAGCAGTGATGTTTTGGGTAATTACGAGGTAATTGAGATAAATATGTACATGTAGTTAGGGATAAAGTGACGGGTCAACAGGATACAGAGCATTCGGAAACTATTCGCACCCTTTCACATATTCAACATTTTGTTACGTTACAGCCTTGTTCTAAAAATGGATTAAAAAGAAAATGTGCATCAATCTACACACACTATCCCATAATGACAAAGCAAAAACAGGTTAAGACATTTTTGCAAATGTATTTATTTATTTATTATTTATTTATCTTGAGATAAATCAGATTCAGACTGAAGGGTGTAATGCAGTAGGGAGTTGTAGTTTCTCTAGAGATAAATCAGATCCAGCCTGGAGGGTTTGCTGCAGTAGGGAGTTGTAGTTTCTCTAGAGATAAATCAGATCCAGCCTGGAGGGTTTGATGCAGTAGGGAGTTGTAGTTTCTCTAGAGATAAATCAGATCCAGCCTGGAGGGTTTGATGCAGTAGGGAGTTGTAGTTTCTCTAGAGATAAATCAGATCCAGCCTGAACTGTGATGAAGTAGGGAGTTGTAGTTTCTCTAGAGATAAATCACATCCAGCCTGAACTGTGATGTAGTAGGGAGTTGTAGTTTCTCTAGAGATAAATCACATCCAGCCTGAACTGTGATGTAGTAGGGAGTTGTAGTTTCTCTAGAGATAAATCACATCCAGCCTGAACTGTGAGTTGTAGTTTACATAACCTAAGTGATAATTGGTATTCAGCAGCCATAAAGCCTTATTACTTTGAAGAACTACTAAAATAGTGATTGTGTCAAACAGCAGCTCTATAGAAATGAGATGACTTGGAAATAAATAAAGAAATAAAATAAAACAAAATCTACAACTATAACCAGTCTCAACCATTACAGTAACCAGTCACTACCACTACTATAACCAGTCACTACCACTAATATAACCAGTCACTACCACTAATATAACCAGTCACTACCACTAATATAACCAGTCACTACCACTAATATAACCAGTCACTACCACTACTATAACCAGTCACTACCACTACTATAACTATAACCAGTCTCAACCATTACAGTAACCAGTCACTACCACTACTATAACCAGTCACTACCACTAATATAACCAGTCACTACCACTAATATAACCAGTCACTACCACTAATATAACCAGTCACTACCACTACTATAACCAGTCACTACCACTACTATAACTATAACCAGTCTCAACCATTACAGTAACCAGTCACTACCACTAATATAACCAGTCACTACCACTAATATAACCAGTCACTACCACGACCACAAGTATAACCAGTCACTACCACTACTATAACCAGTCACTACCACTAATATAACCAGTCACTACCACGACCACAAGTATAACCAGTCACTACCATTACAGTAACCAGTCACTACCACTACTATAACCAGTCTCAACCATTACAGTAACCAGTCACTACCACTACTATAACCAGTCACTAACACAAATATAACCAGTCACTACCACTACTAGAACTATAACCAGTCACTACCACTACTATAACCAGTCACTACCACAACTATAACCAGTCACTACCACTACTATAACCAGTCTCAACCATTACAGTAACCAGTCACTACCACTACTATAACCAGTCTCAACCATTACAGTAACCAGTCACTACCACTACTATAACCAGTCACTAACACAAATATAACCAGTCACTACCACTACTAGAACTATAACCAGTCACTACCACTACTATAACCAGTCACTACCACAACTATAACCAGTCACTACCACTACTATAACCAGTCACTACCACAACTATAACCAGTCACTACCACAACTATAACCAGTCACTACCACAACTATAACCAGTCACTACCACTACTAGAACTATAACCAGTCACTACCATTACTATAACCAGTCACTACCACTACTATAACCAGTCACTACCACTACTATAACCAGTCACTACCACAACCACAACTATAACCAGTCACTACCACAACTATAACCAGTCTCAACCATTACAGTAACCAGTCACTACCACAACCACAACTATAACCAGTCACTACCACTACTATAACCAGTCACTACCACAACTATAACCAGTCACTACCACTGTCACTACCACTACTATAACTATAACCGGTCACTACCACTACTATAACTATAACCAGTCACTACCACTACCACTACTATAACCAGTCTCAACCATTACAGTAACCAGTCACTACCACTACTATAACCAGTCACTAACACAAATATAACCAGTCACTACCACTACTAGAACTATAACCAGTCACTACCACTACTATAACCAGTCACTACCACAACTATAACCAGTCACTACCACTACTATAACCAGTCACTACCACTACTATAACCAGTCACTACCACAACCACAACTATAACCAGTCACTACCACAACTATAACCAGTCTCAACCATTACAGTAACCAGTCACTACCACAACCACAACTATAACCAGTCACTACCACTACTATAACCAGTCACTACCACAACTATAACCAGTCACTACCACTATCACTACCACTACTATAACTATAACCGGTCACTACCACTACTATAACTATAACCAGTCACTACCACTACCACTACTATAACCAGTCTCAACCATTACAGTAACCAGTCACTACCACTACTATAACCAGTCACTAACACAAATATAACCAGTCACTACCACTACTAGAACTATAACCAGTCACTACCACTACTATAACCAGTCACTACCACAACTATAACCAGTCACTACCACTACTATAACCAGTCACTACCACTACTATAACCAGTCACTACCACTACTATAACCAGTCTCAACCATTACAGTAACCAGTCACTACCACTACTATAACCAGTCTCAACCATTACAGTAACCAGTCACTACCACTACTATAACCAGTCACTAACACAAATATAACCAGTCACTACCACTACTAGAACTATAACCAGTCACTACCACTACTATAACCAGTCACTACCACAACTATAACCAGTCACTACCACTACTATAACCAGTCACTACCACAACTATAACCAGTCACTACCACAACTATAACCAGTCACTACCACAACTATAACCAGTCACTACCACTACTAGAACTATAACCAGTCACTACCATTACTATAACCAGTCACTACCACTACTATAACCAGTCACTACCACAACCACAACTATAACCAGTCACTACCACAACTATAACCAGTCTCAACCATTACAGTAACCAGTCACTACCACAACCACAACTATAACCAGTCACTACCACTACTATAACCAGTCACTACCACAACTATAACCAGTCACTACCACTGTCACTACCACTACTATAACTATAACCGGTCACTACCACTACCACAACTATAACCAGTCACTACCACTGTCACTACCACTACTATAACTATAACCGGTCACTACCACTACTATAACTATAACCAGTCACTACCACTACTATAACTATAACCAGTCACTACCACTACTATAACTATAACCAGTCACTACCACTACCATGACTATAACCAGTCTCAACCATTACAGTAACCAGTCACTACCACTACCACTACTATAACCAGTCACTACCACTACTATAACCAGTCACTACCACAACTATAACCAGTCACTACCACTGTCACTACCACTACTATAACTATAACCGGTCACTACCACTACTATAACTATAACCAGTCACTACCACTACCACTACTATAACCAGCCACTACCACTACTATAACCAGTCACTACCACTACTATAACCAGTCACTACCACTACTATAACTATAACCAGTCACTACCACTACTATAACTATAACCAGTCACTACCACTACTATAACTATAACCAGACACTACCACTACTATAACTGTAACAAGTCACTACCACTACCACTACTATAACCAGTCACTACCACTACTATAACTATAACCAGTCACTACCACTACTATAACTATAACCAGACACTACCACTACTATAACTATAACCAGTCACTACCACTACTATAACTATAACCAGTCACTACCACTACTATAACTGTAACCAGTCACTACCACTACTATAACTATAACCAGTCACTACCACTACTATAACCAGTCACTACCACTACTATAACTATAACCAGTCACTAGCACTACCACTACTATAACTGTAACCAGTCACTACCACTACTATAACTATAACCAGTCACTAGCACTACCACTACTATAACCAGTCACTACCACTACTATAACTATAACCAGTCACTACCACTACTATAACTATAACCAGTCACTACCACTACTATAACTATAACCAGTCACTACCACTACTATAACCAGTCACTACCACTACTATAACCAGTCACTACCACTACTATAACTATAACCAGTTATTTCCACTACTATAACTATAACCAGTTATTTCCACTACCACTACTATAACCAGTCACAACCACTACTATAACTATAACCAGTCACTACCACTACTATAACCAGTCACTACCACCACTATAACTATAACCATTCACTACCACTACTATAACTATAACCAGTCACTACCACTACTATAACCAGTCACTACCACCACTATAACTATAACCAGTCACTACCACTACTATAACTATAACCAGTCACTACCACTACTATAACTATAACCAGTCACTACCACTACTATAACCAGTCACTACCACTACTATAACTATAACCAGTCACTACCACTACTATAACCAGTCACTACCACTACTATAACCAGACACTACCACTACTATAACCAGACACTACCACTACTATAACTATAACCAGACACTACCACTACTATAACCAGTCACTACCACTACTATAACCAGTCACTACCACTACTATAACCAGACACTACCACTACTATAACCAGACACTACCACTACTATAACTATAACCAGTCACTACCACTACTATAACCAGTCACTACCACTACTATAACTATAACCAGTCACTAAGACTACTATAACCAGTCACTACCACCACTATAACTATAACCAGTCACTACCACTACTATAACTATAACCAGTCACTACCACTACTATAACTATAACCAGTCACTACCACTACTACAACTATAACCAGTCACTACCACTACTATAACTATAACCAGACACTACCACTACTATAACTATAACCAGACACTACCACTACTATAACTATAACCAGACACTACCACTACTATAACTATAACCAGTCACTACCACCACTATAACTATAACCAGTCACTACCACTACTATAACCAGTCACTACCACTACTATAACCAGTCACTACCACTACTATAACCAGTCACTACCACTACTATAACTATAACCAGACACTACCACTACTATAACTATAACCAGTCACTACCACTACTATAACTATAACCAGTCACTACCACTACTATAACTATAACCAGACACTACCACTACTATAACTTATTTTAAAACCAGGAATACTTTAAAACAGCTATCAAACATACCACATTTTCTTCAGGACCACAACTAAGGCCAAAAAGAGATTGTATTTGAAAAGAACATGAGCAGGAGATGCACTGAGGTTCTTAATGCAGCTGGTTGCCACGCCAGATACTGACTGTTTCATACCTTGGTGGCCTCGCCAGATACTGAGTGTTTCATACCTTGGTGGCCTCGCCAGATACTGATTGTTTCATACCTTGGTGGCCTCGCCAGATACTGAGTGTGTCATACCTTGGTGGCCTCACCAGATACTGACTGTTTCATACCTTGGTGGCCTCGCCAGATACTGACTGTTTCATACCTTGGTGGCCTCGCCAGATACTGAGTGTTTCATACCTTGGTGGCCTCGCCAGATACTGACTGTTTCATACCTTGGTGGCCACGCCAGATACTGACTGTATCATACCTTGGTGGCCACGCCAGATACTGACTGTTTCATACCTTGGTGGCCACGCCAGATACTGACTGTTTCATACCTTGGTGGCCACGCCAGATACTGACTGTTTCATACCTTGGTGGCCTCACCAGATACTGACTGTTTCATATCTTGGTGGCCTCGCCAGATACTGACTGTTTCATACCTTGGTGGCCACGCCAGATACTGACTGTTTCATACCTTGGTGGCCACGCCAGATACTGAGTGTTTCATACCTTGGTGGCCTCACCAGATACTGAGTGTTTCATACCTTGGTGGCCTCACCAGATACTGACTGTTTCATACCTTGACGACATTGAGACACGATCACGGGGACACTAAACCCACTCCCTCCTCCAAAATCGATGACTATTTTTTATGAAAAACTTTAGTCTCCCAGGCCACCTGTTGCCAACGCCTAAACGACCTCAACTGGAACAACCATTTCAGTAACGGGTGCAACATGTTCAAGTAACAGATTTAATTTGTTTAGATTTATTTGTATTTTATTTCAGTAGCATTAGATTAATTCAAGCACATGCAAAAACATAGATATTGAAACAATAAAATAAAAAAATCTACCTGCAATAGAGCATGCTGGGAAATATGAAAATGATGGCCGTGGTTTTGGTTCAACACTGGATATTAACACCAACCCTGGGGTTGTTTTACACCAATGAGTGTTAATTTAACACCTGAATCAACACTAGAACTGTTACACCAGGTAACACTGGACAATTTGCTGTGCATTTCCGAATGTTAAATTTTTTCAAGTAGTATTTGAACCCAGGCCTGTTTTAAACTAACCCCAGCTGTGTGTAATTTAGCTAAACTACTATTTACCTGATTTGGGAACACCACACTTGAAGCACTTCTCTCTCCTCTTGAAGTTCTGAACCCCACACTGGTAGAACAGCAACAGAGATGGTCAATACCAAGCTACACACACAAACGAATGCACGCAATACACGTGGTGAGGCCCTTGTACCTTGTTACAGAGCCAGTCCTCGTTGGCCCGTGGTTTAGGTTCACTGTAGTGCATAGACACCCTCTGGTCTAGGACAGACAGAACCATCTGAAAGAGAGAAAGGATAGGGGGGAGAAAAGGAAGGAAGGAGAAAAAGAGAGAGAAGGGGGGGAGAGAGGGATGGAGAGAGAGAGAGAGAGAGAGAGAGAGATAGAGAGAGAGAGAGAGAAAGAGAGAGAGAGAGAGAGAGAGAGAGAGAGAGAGAGGGGGGATGGGGAACAAAGATTGATTACTATAGATAGGTGGGTCACATGCTAGAGAGAGAGAGAGAGGACCCAACTCACAAGATTAAGGCTGAGAGAGAGAGGAAAAGCGAGAGAGAAAGAAGAATTGAGGTCAAAAGAAAGAGGACGAGAGAAATGTAACCTTCGAGGGAAATTGGGAATGTAGATGTAGACCGGCCTCCCTGACAGCCGTGTGAATGTAGACCGGCCTCCCTGACAGCCGTGTGAATGTGCATTAACCAGCCTGACAAGGGGACCCTGGTCCCAGCATTAACCAGCCTGACAAGAGGACCCTGGTCCCAGCGTTAACCAGCCCTACAAGGGGACCCTGGTCCCAGCGTTAACCAGCCTGCCCTACAAGGGGACCCTGGTCCCAGCGTTAACCAGCCTGCCCTACAAGGGGACCCTGGTCCCAGCGTTAACCAGCCTGCCCTACAAGGGGACCCTGGTCCCAGCGTTAACCAGCCTGCCCTACAAGGGGACCCTGGTCCCAGCGTTAACCAGCCTGCCCTACAAGGGGACCCTGGTCCCAGCGTTAACCAGCCTGCCCTACAAGGGGACCCTGGTCCCAGCGTTAACCAGCCTGCCCTACAAGGGGACCCTGGTCCCAGCGTTAACCAGCCTGACAAGGGGACCCTAGTCCCAGCGTTAACCAGCCTGCCAAGGGGACCCTGGTCCCAGCGTTAACCAGCCTGACAAGGGGACCCTGGTCCCAGCGTTAACCAGCCTGCCAAGGGGACCCTGGTCCCAGCGTTAACCAGCCTGACAAGGGGTCCCTGGTCCCAGCGTTAACCAGCCTGACAAGGGGACCCTGGTCCCAGCGTTAACCAGCCTGACAAGGGGTCCCTGGTCCCAGCGTTAACCAGCCTGACAAGGGGACCCTGGTCCCAGCGTTAACCAGCCTGACAAGGGGACCCTGGTCCCAGCGTTAACCAGCCTGACAAGGGGACCCTGGTCCCAGCGTTAACCAGCCTGACAAGGGGACCCTGGTCCCAGCGTTAACCAGCCTGACAAGGGGACCCTGGTCCCAGCGTTAACCAGCCTGCCCTACAAGCAGCAGAAAGTGATCAGAATGAGCAGTAGAGGGGACAGCAGGTGGGTCTGTGGTTAACCCCTCCACATCATGTCATAATGTGTCCCATGTTTCTCTGTATAACGCCATTCAGGTATAGAAGGGAAGACGCCCATGACTCCACCCCTCCTGAACCCCCCCCCAGACCCCATTCACTCCCTTCCCTCAGAGAGAGGGATAGAGCGAGGGAGGAACGAGAGAGAGGGATAGAGCGAGGGGGGAAGAGGGAGCGGGATAGAGCGAGGGGGGGAGAAGGATAGAGCGAGGGGGGAGAGGGATAGAGCGAGGGGCGGGAGAGAGAGGGATAGAGCGAGGGGCGGGAGAGAGAGGGATAGAGCGAGGGGGGAAAAGAGAGAGGGATAGAGCGAGGGGGGAAAGAGAGGGATAGAGCGAGGGGCGGGAGAGAGAGAGGGAGAGAGCGAGGGGGGAAAGAGAGGGATAGAGCGAGGGGGGAAAAGAGAGAGGGATAGAGCGAGGGGCGGGAGAGAGAGGGATAGAGCGAGGGGGGAAAAGAGAGAGGGATAGAGCGAGGGGGGAAAGAGAGGGATAGAGCGAGGGGGGAAAAGAGAGAGGGATAGAGCGAGGGGGGAAAGAGAGAGGGATAGAGCGAGGGGTGCGAGAGAGAGGGATAGAGCGAGGGGCGGGAGAGAGAGGGATAGAGCGAGGGAGGAAAAGAGAGAGGGATAGAGCGAGGGGGGAAAGAGAGGGATAGAGCGAGGGGGAAAAGAGAGAGGGATAGAGCGAGGGGGGAAAGAGAGAGGGATAGAGCGAGGGGGGAAAAGAGAGGGATAGAGCGAGGGGGGAAAGAGAGAGGGATAGAGCGAGGGGGAAAAGAGAGAGGGATAGAGTGAGGGGGAAAGAGAGAGGGATAGAGCGAGGGGGGAAAGAGAGAGGGATAGAGCGAGGGGGGAAAAGAGAGGGATAGAGCGAGGGGGGAAAGAGAGAGGGATAGAGCGAGGGGGGGAAAGAGAGAGGGATAGAGCGAGGGAGGAGAGAGAGAGAGAGGGATAGAGCGAGGGGGGAACGAGAGAGAGGGATAGAGCGAGGGGGGAACGAGAGAGAGGGATAGAGCGAGGGAGGAAAGAGAAGGATAGAGCGAAGGGGGAAAGAGAGAGGGATAGAGCGAGGGGGGAAAGAGAGAGAGGGATAGAGCGAGGGGGGAACGAGAGAGAGGGATAGAGCGAGGGAGGAGAGAGAGAGGGATAGAGCGAGGGGGGAACGAGAGAGAGGGATAGAGCGAGGGGGGAACGAGAGAGAGGGATAGAGCGAGGGGGGAACAAGAGAGAGGGATAGAGCAAGGGGGGAGAGAGAGAGGGATAGAGTGAGGGGGAGAGAGAGAGAGGGATAGAGCGAGGGGGGAGAGAGAGAGGGGTAGAGCGAGGGGGGAGAGAGAGAGGGGTAGAGCGAGGTGGGAGAGAGAGTGGGATAGAGCGAGGGGGGAGAGAGAGCGGGATAGAGCAAGGGGTGGGAGAGAGAGGGATAGAGCAAGGGGGAAAAAGAGAGAGGGATAGAGCAAGGGGTGGGAGAGAGAGGGATAGAGCAAGTGTCGTAGGGTTTTGAAGTCCTCTGAAAGAAGGTAAAAAAGAGAGCGAGGAGAGAGAGTGAAAAGGGTCTGATGTGCATTGGTGTGTCAAGACAGTTATACCACAGACCACATCAGCATCATTTATACCACAGACCACATCAGCATCATTTATACCACAGACCACATCAGCATCATTTATACCACAGACCACATCAGCATCATTTATATCACAGACCACATCAGCATCATTTATACCACAGACCACATCAGCATCATTTATATCACAGACCACATCAGCATCATTTATACCACAGACCACATCAGCATCATTTATACCACAGACCACATCAGCATCATGTATACCACAGACCACATCAGCATCAATTATACCACAGACCACATCAGCATCAATTATACCACACCACATCAGCATCAATTATACCACAGACACACATCAGCATCAATTATACCACACCACATCAGCATCAATTATACCACATCAGCATCAATTATACCACATCAGCATCAAATATACCACAGACACACATCAGCATCAATTATACCACACTAGCATCAAATATACCACAGACACACATCAGCATCAATTATACCACATCAACATCAAATATACCACAGACACACATCCGCATCAAATATACCGCATCCTCATCAATTATACCACCACAGCATCAATTATACCACAGACCACATTATTATACCACAACACATCAGCATCAATTATACCACATCATCATCAATTATACCACATCAGCATCAATTATACCATAGACCACATCAGCATCAATTATACCACATCAGCATCAATTATACCACAGACCACATCAGCATCAACTATACCACATCAGCATCAATTATACCACAGACACACATCAGCATCAATTATACCATAGACCACATCAGCATCAATTATACTACATCAGCATCAATTATACCACAGACACACATCAGCATCAATTATACCACAGACACACATCAGCATCAATTATACCACACCACATCAGCATCAATTATACCACAGACACACATCAGCATAAATTATACCATAGACCACATCAGCATCAATTATACCACATCAGCATCAATTATACCACAGACCACATCAGCATCAATTATACCACACCACATCAGCATCAATTATACCACATCAGCATCAATTATACCACATCAGCATCAATTATACCACAGACCACATCAGCATCAATTATACCACATCAGCATCAATTATACCACAGACACACATCAGCATCAATTATACCACAGACCACATCAGCATCATTTATATCACAGACCACATCAGCATCATTTATACCACAGACCACATCAGCATCATTTATACCACCGACCACATCAGCATCATTTATACCACAGACCACATCAGCATCATTTATATCACAGACCACATCAGCATAATTTATACCACAGACCACATCAGCATCATTTATACCACAGACCACATCAGCATCATTAATATCACAGACCACATCAGCATCATTTATACCACAGACCACATCAGCATCATTTATACCACATACCACATCAGCATCATTTATACCACAGACCACATCAGCATCATTTATACCACAGACCACATCAGCATCAGTTATACCACAGACACACATCAGCATCAATTATACCACACCACATCAGCATCAATTATACCACAGACCACATCAGCATCAATTATACCACAGACCACATCAGCATCAATTATACCACATCAGCATCAATTATACCACATCAGCATCAATTATACCATAGACCACATCAGCATCAATTATACCACATCAGCATCAATTATACCACAGACCACATCAGCATCAACTATACCACATCAGCATCAATTATACCACAGACACACATCAGCATCAATTATACCACAGACCACATTATTATACCACAACACATCAGCATCAATTATACCACATCATCATCAATTATACCACATCAGCATCAATTATACCATAGACCACATCAGCATCAACTATACCACATCAGCATCAATTATACCACAGACACACATCAGCATCAATTATACCATAGACCACATCAGCATCAATTATACTACATCAGCATCAATTATACCACAGACACACATCAGCATCAATTATACCACAGACACACATCAGCATCAATTATACCACACCACATCAGCATCAATTATACCACAGACACACATCAGCATAAATTATACCATAGACCACATCAGCATCAATTATACCACATCAGCATCAATTATACCACAGACCACATCAGCATCAATTATACCACACCACATCAGCATCAATTATACCACATCAGCATCAATTATACCACATCAGCATCAATTATACCACAGACCACATCAGCATCAATTATACCACATCAGCATCAATTATACCATAGACCACATCAGCATCAATTATACCACATCAGCATCAATTATACCACAGACCACATCAGCATCAACTATACCACATCAGCATCAATTATACCACAGACACACATCAGCATCAATTATACCACAGACCACATTATTATACCACAACACATCAGCATCAATTATACCACATCATCATCAATTATACCACATCAGCATCAATTATACCATAGACCACATCAGCATCAACTATACCACATCAGCATCAATTATACCACAGACACACATCAGCATCAATTATACCATAGACCACATCAGCATCAATTATACTACATCAGCATCAATTATACCACAGACACACATCAGCATCAATTATACCACAGACACACATCAGCATCAATTATACCACACCACATCAGCATCAATTATACCACAGACACACATCAGCATAAATTATACCATAGACCACATCAGCATCAATTATACCACATCAGCATCAATTATACCACAGACCACATCAGCATCAATTATACCACACCACATCAGCATCAATTATACCACATCAGCATCAATTATACCACATCAGCATCAATTATACCACAGACCACATCAGCATCAATTATACCACATCAGCATCAATTATACCACAGACACACATCAGCATCAATTATACCACAGACCACATCAGCATCATTTATATCACAGACCACATCAGCATCATTTATACCACAGACCACATCAGCATCATTTATACCACCGACCACATCAGCATCATTTATACCACAGACCACATCAGCATCATTTATATCACAGACCACATCAGCATAATTTATACCACAGACCACATCAGCATCATTTATACCACAGACCACATCAGCATCATTAATATCACAGACCACATCAGCATCATTTATACCACAGACCACATCAGCATCATTTATACCACATACCACATCAGCATCATTTATACCACAGACCACATCAGCATCATTTATACCACAGACCACATCAGCATCAGTTATACCACAGACACACATCAGCATCAATTATACCACACCACATCAGCATCAATTATACCACAGACCACATCAGCATCAATTATACCACAGACCACATCAGCATCAATTATACCACATCAGCATCAATTATACCACATCAGCATCAATTATACCACAGACCACATCAGCATCAATTATACCACAGACCACATCAGCATCAATTATACCACATCAGCATCAATTATACCACAGACACACATCAGCATCAATTATACCATAGACCACATCAGCATCAATTATACCACAGACACACATCAGCATCAATTATACCACATCAGCATCAATTATACCACAGACACACATCAGCATCAATTCTACCATAGACCACATCAGCATCAATTATACCACATCAGCATCAATTATACCACATCAGCATCAATTATACCACAGACCACATCAGCATCAATTATACCACATCAGCATCAATTATACCACAGACACACATCAGCATCAATTATACCACAGACCACATCAGCATCATTTATATCACAGACCACATCAGCATCATTTATACCACAGACCACATCAGCATCATTTATACCACAGACCACATCAGCATCATTTATACCACAGACCACATCAGCATCATTTATATCACAGACCACATCAGCATAATTTATACCACAGACCACATCAGCATCATTTATACCACAGACCACATCAGCATCATTAATATCACAGACCACATCAGCATCATTTATACCACAGACCACATCAGCATCATTTATACCACATACCACATCAGCATCATTTATACCACAGACCACATCAGCATCATTTATACCACAGACCACATCAGCATCAGTTATACCACAGACACACATCAGCATCAATTATACCACATCCTCATCAATTATACCACATCAGCATCAATTATACCACAGACCACATCAGCATCAATTATACCACAGACCACATCAGCATCAATTATACCACATCAGCATCAATTATACCACAGACACACATCAGCATCAATTATACCATAGACCACATCAGCATCAATTATACCACAGACACACATCAGCATCAATTATACCACATCAGCATCAATTATACCACAGACACACATCAGCATCAAATATACTACAGACATTAATCAGCATCAGAAAAGACAGGTGTGTGTGTGTTTGTGTCTCAGTGTATGTGTGTGTGTGTGTGTGTGTGTGTAGAGTGACCTGATTGGTCTCCATCCAGCGGCAGGCCTCCTGTATGTGATTAAACTCCACGAAGGCGAATCCACGGCTCTGACCTGGTCACCACGCCAACCAGCCAGCGCCATGGCAACCCAACAACAACAACATAATGCAGTGTCGGGTTAGTGCTTTAGAGAGAGAGGAGAGGAGGAGAGAAAGAGGAGAGATGAGAGAGGAGAGAGAGGAGAGAAGAGAGAGGAGAGTGAGAGGAGAGAGAGGAGAGAAGAGAGAGGAGAGAGATGGGTGAGAGAGAGGGGGAGAGAGAGGGGAGAGAGAGCGGGGGAGGAGAGAGGAGAGAGAGGGAGGAGAGAGAGGGAGGAGAGAGAGGGGGAGAGAGAGGGGAGAGAGAGCGGGGGAGGAGAGGGAGAGAGAGATAGAAGAGAGATGAGAGAAAGGAGAGGAGAAAGAGGAGAGAAAGGGAGAGGAGAAGGGGAGAGAGAGAGAGAGAGAGAGAGAGAGAGAGAGAGGGGAGAGGAGAGGGGGAGAGAGAGAGAGAGAGAGAGAGAGGGGGAGAGGGGTAGAGAGAGAGAGAGAGAGAGATGAGAGGGGTAGAGAGAGAGAGAAAGGAGAGAGGGGAGGAGAGAGGGAGGGGAGAGGTAGAGAGAGGGGAGAGAGAGAGGGGAGAAGAGAGGGAGGGGAGAGGGGAGGAGAGAGAGAGGGGAGATGAGAGAGAGGAGAAAGAGAGGGGAGAGAGAGAGAGAGAGAGAGGAGAGAGAAGAGAGAGGAGAGGAGAAAGAGGAGAGAAAGGGAGAGGAGAAGGGGAGAGAGAGAGAGAGAGAGAGAGAGAGAGGGGAGAGGAGAGGGGGAGAGAGAGAGAGAGAGAGAGGGGGAGAGGGGTAGAGAGAGAGAGAGAGAGAGAGATGAGAGGGGTAGAGAGAGAGAGAAAGGAGAGAGGGGAGGAGAGAGGGAGGGGAGAGGTAGAGAGAGAGGGAGAAGAGAGGGAGGGGAGAGGGGAGGAGAGAGAGAGAGAGGAGAAGAGAGAGAGAAGAGAGAGAGGGGAGAGAGAGAGAGGAGAGAGAGAAGAGAGAGAGGGGAGAGAGAGAGAAGAGAGAGGAGAGAGAGGGGAGAGAGAGGAGAGGGGGAGAATAGAGACAGGAGAAGAGAGAGGGGGGAGAAGAGAGAGGAGAAAGAGGGAGGGAGGAGAGAGAGGGAGGGGAGAGAGGGGGAGAGAGAGGGGGGGAGAGAGAGAGAGAGGGAGGGGTTGGAGAGAGAGAGATAGAGAGAAAGAGAGAAAGAGAAAGAGAGAGAAAAAGAGAAAGAGAGAGAGAGATGAGATCAGTCTCACCTGAAGACTTGTTTGTCATCAGGCGAATCATAACCTCTGTTGGGTCAATCCCCTGGTCCTGAAGCTGGGCACGGATCTACACACACACATCAAACCTCAATGATAGCACACATAAACCACATTTCATCATCTGCACACACACATCAAACCTCAATGATAGCGCACATAAACCACATTTCATCATCTGCACACACACACACACACACACACACACACACACACACACACACACACCTCGTTGGCAGTAGCGTTGGGTGGCAGCATGCGTAACATGATGATGTTGGAGGGTCTCTGGTTGAGGTCCAGGAGGTCTGGTCTGTAGTCCATCTGAACTGGGTGCTCTATACAGGAAGAGGAGGGATCTGGACCCCCACCACCACGCTCCTCACCGGGACAGCCCATGGAGAAACCCTATGGAGATATTAGTACCAGAGTCATAGGTTACTTCCACTACAGTCACTACTGCCGGGCTGGTACTATTACCGTATAACCAACAGTTAGTTATTGAACATAAAAAGACAGACATCCCTTATTTTCATAAGTATTCAGACCCTTCGCTGTGAGACGCCTGTTTCCCATTGATCATCCTTGAGATGTTTCTACAACTTAATTGGAGTCCACCTGTGGTAAATTCAATTGATTTGGACATGATTTGGAAAGGCGCACACCTGTCTATATAAAGGTCCCACAGTCGACAGCGCATGTCAGAGCAAAAACCAAACCATGAGGTCAAATTGAATTGTCCGTAGAGCTCCGAGACAGGATTGTGTCGAGGCAAAGTTCTGGAGAAGGGCACCAAAACATTTCTGCAGCATTGAAGGTCAAGAACACAGTGGCCTCCATCATTCTTGGAGAATTGGTCAACTGGTCAACGTCGCCATGACATCATCTACAAGCGTGATCACGGACGTCGGGATCCGATTCCTAGGCAACGGTCTGTTAAAAAGTTGCTAGCTCTCGTCTAAAATTTCAAATTAAATACATAACGCAATTCCAACCACAAAAAAAATAGTCTTAGCTTTGATTTTTAAGCCTTAAATTCAACGTATTGCATAGATAACAGCTAAAATGTTTGTTTTTGCCAGCAACACAGTTAAGGTCACCAACGCTCTGAGTGACATGAAAACAGCCAAACCAGCTCTGCTAAGGCGAGTAAAATGGTCAGAGTAGGGTAACCTTCACTTAGCTTGAGCGCTTGACTGCCGTTGTGAGGTCAGACTCTCGGATCAACCCTCCTCTGAATTTACAACCTGACAACGCTCTGAATTTACAATCTGACAACGCTCTGAATTTACAATCTGACAACGCTCTGAATTTACAACCTGACAACGCTCTGAATTTACAATCTGACAACGCTCTGAATTTACAACCTGACAACGCTCTGAATTTACAACCTGACAACGCTCTGAATTTACAATCTGACAACGCTCTGAATTTACAGTCTGACAACGCTCTGAATTTACAATCTGACAACGCTCTGAATTTACAACCTGACAACGCTCTGAATTTACAATCTGACAACTCTCTGAATTTACAATCTGACAACGCTCTGAATTTACAATCTGACAACTCTCTGAATTTACAATCTGACAACGCTCTGAATTTACAATCTGACAACGCTCTGAATTTACAACCTGACAACGCTCTGAATTTACAACCTGACAACGCTCTGAATTTACAATCTGACAACGCTCTGAATTTACAATCTGACAACGCTCTAAATTTACAAACGGACAGGGCGCACTCTCAAAAACACACTGGATTGCCGAATGGTACCCAGACAAGAGGAGAAAGTAGAAGGAGAGGAACGTTAGCTAACGAGACCGGTACACAGACTGGAAGAGAAGGTTGAAGGAGAGGAACGTTAGCTAAAGAGACCGGTACCCAGACTAGAGAAGGTTGAAGGAGAGGAACGTTAGCTAAAGAGACCGGTACCCAGACTAGAGAAGAGCGAAGGAGAGGAACGTTAGCTAAAGAGACCGGTACACAGACTAGAAGAGAAGGTCGAAGGAGAGGAACGTTAGCTATAGAGACCAGTACACGGACTGGAAGAGAAGGGCGAAGGAGAGGAACGTTAGCTATAGAGACCAGTACCCAGACTAGAGAAGGTCAAAGGACAGGAACATTAGCTAAAGAGACCGGTACCCAGACTAGAGAAGGGCGAAGGAGAGGAACGTTAGCTTAAGAGACCGTTACGCAGACTAGAGAAGAGCGAATGAGAGGAACGTTAGCTACAGAGACCAGTACCCAGACTAGAGAAGGGTGAAGGAGAGGAACGTTAGCTAAAGAAACTAGCTAAAGAGACCAGTACCCAGACTAGAGAAGGGCGAAGGAGAGGAACGTTAGCTAAAGAGACCGGTACCCAGACTAGAGAAGAGCGAAGGAGAGAAACGTTAGCTAAAGAGACCGGTACCCAGACTAGAGAAGAGCGAAGGAGAGGAACGTTAGCTAAAGAGACCGGTACCCAGACTAGAGAAGAGCGAAGGAGATGAACGTTAGCTAAAGAGACCAGTACCCAGACTAGAGAAGGTCGAAGGACAGGAACATTAGCTAAAGAGACCGGTACGCAGACTAGAGAAGGGCGAAGGAGAGGAACGTTAGCTAAAGAGACCGGTACCCAGACTAGAGAAGAGCGAAGGACAGGAACGTTAGCTAAAGAGACCGGTACGCAGACTAGAGAAGGGCGAAGGAGAGGAACGTTAGCTAAAGAGACCAGTACCCAGACTAGAGAAGAGCGAAGGAGAGGAACATTAGCTAAAGAGACCGGTACCCAGACTAGAGAAGGGTGAAGGAGAGGAACGTTAGCTAAAGAGACCGGTACGCAGACTAGAGAAGGGCGAAGGAGAGGAACGTTAGCTAAAGAGACCAGTACCCAGACTACAGAAGAGCGAAGGAGAGGAACGTTAGCTATAGAGACCAGTACCCAGACTAGAGAAGGTCGAAGGACAGGAACATTAGCTAAAGAGACCGGTACCCAGACTAGAGAAGGGCGAAGGATGGGTACACTTCCTGCTTTGCTCCTATGGGTACACTTCCTGCTTTGCTCCTATGGGTACACTTCCTGCTTTTCTCCTATGGGTACACTTCCTGCTTTGTTCCTATGGGTACACTTCCTGCTTTGCTCCTATGGGTATACTTCCTGCTTTGCTCCTATGGGTACACTTCCTGCTTTGTTCCTATGGGTACACTTCCTGCTTTGTTCCTATGGGTACACTTCCTGCTTTGTTCCTATGGGTACACTTCCTGCTTTGCTCCTATGGGTATACTTCCTGCTTTGCTCCTATGGGTACACTTCCTGCTTTGCTCCTATGGGTACACTTCCTGCTTTGCTCCTATGGGTACACTCGCAATGGACACCAGTCCACCCATTATGCCATCATTGAGTTGAATGGGGACACCAGTCCACCCATTATGACATCATTGAGTTGAATGGGATTTTGAATAAAGATTTGAGCGGTTATTAGGGAGACCGCGGTCATTTGGCTGGCCAATTAACATCATCCCAAATTCCATGACCTTCACAACACTATTACTGATACTAGCTATCAACACTACTACTAGCTACTACAATCAATAGTACTATTTCTACAGTAGTACCATCAACACTACTACTGATACTAGCTATCAACACTACTACTAGCTACTACAATCAATAGTACTATTTCTACAGTAGTACCATCAACACTACTACTGATACTAGCTATCAACACTACTACTAGCTACTACAATCAATAGTACTATTTCTACAGTAGTACCATCAACACTACTACTAATACTAGCTACTATAATCAATAGTACTATTTCTACAGTAGTACCATCAACACTACTACTAATACTAGCTACTTCAATCAATAGTACTATTTATACAGCAGCACCATCAACACTACTACTGATACTAGCTATCAACACTACTACTAGCTACTACAATCAATAGTACTATTTCTACAGTAGTACCATCAACACTACTACTAATACTAGCTACTACAATCCATAGTACTATTTCTACAGTAGTACCATCAACACTACTACTGATACTAGCTATCAACACTACTACTAGCTACTACAATCATTAGTACTATTTCTACAGTTGTACCATCAACACTACTACTGATACTAGCTATCAACACTACTACTAGCTACTACAATCAATAGTACTATTTCTACAGTAGTACCATCAACACTACTACTACTACTAGCTACTACAATCAATAGTACTATTTCTACAGTAGTACCATCAACACTACTACTAATACTAGCTACTACAATCATTAGTACTATTTCTACAGTAGTACCATCAACACTACTACTACTACTAGCTACTACAATCATTAGTACTATTTCTACAGTAGTACCATCAACACTACTACTGATACTAGCTACTACAATCATTAGTACTATTTCTACAGTAGTACCATCAACACTACTACTACTGCAGTAAAAACTAGTTTTCCGTCTATTATATATGGTTGAGAATCCTAAAATACACCTCCCCCTGGATCAGTGGATGTAGCAGGCAGCCCACCTTTCTCTTCCCTAGTCCTCCTCCTCTGGGGAACATCTCCTCCTCCCCTGGTCCTCCTCCTCTGGGGAACCTCTTCTCCTCCCCTGGTCCTCCTCCTCTGGGGAACCTCTCCTCCTCCCCTGGTCCTCCTCCTCTGAGGAACCTCTCCTCCCCTGGTCCTCCTCCCCTGGGGAACCTCTCCTCCTCCCCTGGTCCTCCTCTGGGGAACCTCTTCTCCTCCCCTGGTCCTCCTCCTCTGAGGAACCTCTCCTCCTCCCCTGGTCCTCCTCTGGGGAACCTCTTCTCCTCCCCTGGTCCTCCTCCTCTGGGGAACCTCTTCTCCTCCCCTGGTCCTCCTCCTCTGGGGAACCTCTCCTCCTCCTCTGGTCCTCCTCTGGGGAACCTCTTCTCCTCCCCTGGTCCTCCTCCTCTAGGGAACCTCTCCTCCTCCCCTGGTCCTCCTCCTCTGAGGAACCTCTCCTCCTCCCCTGGTCCTCCTCTGGGGAACCTCTCCTCCCCTAGTCCTCCTCCTCTGGGGAACCTCTCCTCCTCCCCTGGTCCTCCTCCTCTGGGGAACCTCTCCTCCTCCCCTGGTCCTCCTCTGGGGAACCTCTCCTCCTCCCCTGGTCCTCCTCCTCTGGGGAACCTCTCCTCCTCCCCTGGGCCTCCTCCTCTGGGGAACCTCTCCTCCTCCCCTGGTCCTCCTCTTCTGGGGAACCTCTCCTCCTCCCCTGGTCCTCCTCTTCTGGGGAACCTCTCCTCTCTCTGCAGCCTGGGCAGGGCTACCTCTGGCTGGAGTAGGACCAGGGATTGAGGGGGACAGGATGATAGTATCCCTTTACCCACACGACCCGGACCGCACCCCTCCCCTCTCCCCCCACGCCTCTGACGGAACCCCGGCCGGTTGTTGTGGAGACGGCCCTGGGTCGCGAACTCGCGGACGCACGCCAGTCGGTCGACTTGGTCCCCGTGGCCGGAGGCAGCTCTGAAGTCATATCCTGTCCCCGGCTCTGCCTCTTCCTGTCCGTAGCCACGGTAGTCCATGTAGCGGTGGTCGGAGGAGCTGTTGCAGTCTCCCCGACCCACCCTTCTGTTAGAGGGAAGAGATGGAGAGACAGAGGGAGGGGGGGTTAAAGTATAGAAGAGACGACAGTAGGAACTCAGAGAGATAGAAAATAACTTACCTTCTGTCATAGTTCATACTGGTCCACTGACTGTCTGTTCACTCTCCTCCTCCTCTCCTACAGTTGCAGCATTTCCACACTCTGAAACGCACAAAAGTCATACAGTACATTTAGGATGAAAACTGACAGATAGCTAGCTACCGTATTACACAGTGACCTGTGAACAGTACAGTAATATCTAATGTTTGTGTTTCTAGCTCCATCACTACAGTAATGTATAATGCTTGTGTTTCTAGCTCCATCAGTACAGTAATATCTAACGTTTGTGTTTCTAGTTAACAGTACAGTAATATCTAATGCTTGTGTTTCTAGCTCCATCAGTACAGTAATATCTAATGCTTGTGTTTCTAGCTCCATCAGTACAGTAATATCTAATGCTTGTGTTTCTAGTTAACAGTACAGTAATATATAATGTTTGTGTTTCTAGCTCCATCAGTACAGTAATATATAATGTTTGTGTTTCTAGCTCCATCAGTACAGTAATATATAATGTTTGTGTTTCTAGCTCCATCAGTACAGTAATATCTAATGTTTGTGTTTCTAGCTCCATCAGTACAGTAATATCTAATGCTTGTGTTTCTAGCTCCATCAGTACAGTAATATCTAATGCTTGTGTTTCTAGCTCCATCAGTACAGTAATATCTAATGTTTGTGTTTCTAGTTAACAGTACAGTAATATATAATGCTTGTGTTTCTAGCTCCATCAGTACAGTAATATCTAATGCTTGTGTTTCTAGCTCCATCAGTACAGTAATATCTAATGTTTGTGTTTCTAGTTAACAGTACAGTAATATATAATGCTTGTGTTTCTAGCTCCATCAGTACAGTAATATATAATGTTTGTGTTTCTAGCTCCATCAGTACAGTAATATCTAATGTTTGTGTTTCTAGCTCCATCAGTACAGTAATATCTAATGCTTGTGTTTCTAGTTAACAGTACAGTAATATCTAATGCTTGTGTTTCTAGCTCCATCAGTACAGTAATATCTAATGCTTGTGTTTCTAGTTAACAGTACAGTAATATCTAATGTTTGTGTTTCTAGCTCCATCAGTACAGTAATATATAATGTTTGTGTTTCTAGCTCCATCAGTACAGTAATATCTAATGTTTGTGTTTCTAGCTCCATCAGTACAGTAATATCTAATGCTTGTGTTTCTAGCTCCATCAGTACAGTAATATCTAATGCTTGTGTTTCTAGCTCCATCAGTACAGTAATATCTAATGCTTGTGTTTCTAGTTAACAGTACAGTAATATCTAATGCTTGTGTTTCTAGTTAACAGTACAGTAATATCTAATTATTGTGTTTCTAGCTCCATCAGTACAGTAATATCTAATGCTTGTGTTTCTAGCTCCATCAGTACAGTAATATCTAATGCTTGTGTTTCTAGCTCCATCAGTACAGTAATATCTAATGCTTGTGTTTCTAGTTAACAGTACAGTAATATCTAATGCTTGTGTTTCTAGCTCCATCAGTACAGTAATATCTAATGCTTGTGTTTCTAGTTAACAGTACAGTAATATATAATGTTTGTGTTTCTAGCTCCATCAGTACAGTAATATATAATGTTTGTGTTTCTAGCTCCATCAGTACAGTAATATCTAATGCTTGTGTTTCTAGCTCCATCAGTACAGTAATATCTAATGCTTGTGTTTCTAGCTCCATCAGTACAGTAATATCTAATGCTTGTGTTTCTAGTTAACAGTACAGTAATATCTAATGCTTGTGTTTCTAGTTAACAGTACAGTAATATCTAATTCTTGTGTTTCTAGCTCCATCAGTACAGTAATATCTAATGCTTGTGTTTCTAGCTCCATCAGTACAGTAATATCTAATACTTGTGTTTCTAGCTCCATCAGTACAGTAATATCTAATGCTTGTGTTTCTAGCTCCATCAGTACAGTAATATATAATGCTTGTGTTTCTAGTTAACATTACAGTAATATATAATGTTTGTGTTTCTAGTTAACAGTACAGTAATATCTAATGCTTGTGTTTCTAGCTCCATCAGTACAGTAATATCTAATGCTTGTGTTTCTAGTTAACAGTACAGTAATATCTAATGTTTGTGCTTCTAGCTCCATCAGTACAGTAATATATAATGCTTGTGTTTCTAGCTCCATCAGTACAGTAATATCTAACACTTGTGTTTCTAGCTCCATCAGTACAGTAATATCTAATGCTTGTGTTTCTAGTTAACAGTACAGTAATATCTAATGCTTGTGCTTCTAGCTCCATCAGTACAGTAATATATAATGCTTGTGTTTCTAGCTCCATCAGTACAGTAATATCTAATGCTTGTGTTTCTAGCTCCAACAGTACAGTAATATCTAACACTTGTGTTTCTAGCTCCATCAGTACAGTAATATCTAATGCTTGTGTTTCTAGCTCCATCAGTACAGTAATATATAATGTTTGTGTTTCTAGCTCCATCAGTACAGTAATATCTAATGCTTGTGTTTCTAGCTCCATCAGTACAGTAATATCTAATGCTTGTGTTTCTAGTTAACAGTACAGTAATATCTAATGTTTGTGTTTCTAGCTCCATCAGTACAGTAATATATAATGTTTGTGTTTCTAGCTCCATCAGTACAGTAATATCTAATGCTTGTGTTTCTAGCTCCAACAGTACAGTAATATCTAATGCTTGTGTTTCTAGTTAACAGTACAGTAATATCTAATGCTTGTGTTTCTAGTTAACAGTACAGTAATATCTAATGCTTGTGATTCTAGTTAACAGTACAGTAATATCTAATGCTTGTGTTTCTAGTTAACAGTACAGTAATATCTAATGCTTGTGTTTCTAGTTAACAGTACAGTAATATATAATGTTTGTGTTTCTAGCTCCATCAGTACAGTAATATCTAATGCTTGTGTTTCTAGTTAACAGTACAGTAATATATAATGTTTGTGTTTCTAGCTCCATCAGTACAGTAATATATAATGTTTGTGTTTCTAGCTCCATCAGTACAGTAATATCTAATGCTTGTGTTTCTAGCTCCAACAGTACAGTAATATCTAATGCTTGTGTTTCTAGCTCCATCAGTACAGTAATATATAATGTTTGTGTTTCTAGCTCCATCAGTACAGTAATATCTAATGTTTGTGTTTCTAGCTCCATCAGTACAGTAATATCTAATGCTTGTGTTTCTAGCTCCATCAGTACAGTAATATCTAATGCTTGTGTTTCTAGCTCCATCAGTACAGTAATATCTAATGTTTGTGTTTCTAGTTAACAGTACAGTAATATATAATGCTTGTGTTTCTAGCTCCATCAGTACAGTAATATATAATGTTTGTGTTTCTAGCTCCATCAGTACAGTAATATCTAATGCTTGTGTTTCTAGCTCCATCAGTACAGTAATATCTAATGCTTGTGTTTCTAGTTAACAGTACAGTAATATATAATGTTTGTGTTTCTAGCTCCATCAGTACAGTAATATATAATGTTTGTGTTTCTAGCTCCATCAGTACAGTAATATATAATGTTTGTGTTTCTAGCTCCATCAGTACAGTAATATCTAATGTTTGTGTTTCTAGCTCCATCAGTACAGTAATATCTAATGCTTGTGTTTCTAGCTCCATCAGTACAGTAATATCTAATGCTTGTGTTTCTAGCTCCATCAGTACAGTAATATATAATGCTTGTGTTTCTAGCTCCAACAGTACAGTAATATCTAATGTTTGTGTTTCTAGCTCCATCAGTACAGTAATATATAATGTTTGTGTTTCTAGCTCCATCAGTACAGTAATATCTAATGTTTGTGTTTCTAGCTCCATCAGTACAGTAATATCTAATGCTTGTGTTTCTAGCTCCATCAGTACAGTAATATCTAATGCTTGTGTTTCTAGCTCCATCAGTACAGTAATATCTAATGCTTGTGTTTCTAGTTAACAGTACAGTAATATCTAATGCTTGTGTTTCTAGTTAACAGTACAGTAATATCTAATTATTGTGTTTCTAGCTCCATCAGTACAGTAATATCTAATGCTTGTGTTTCTAGCTCCATCAGTACAGTAATATCTAATGCTTGTGTTTCTAGCTCCATCAGTACAGTAATATCTAATGCTTGTGTTTCTAGTTAACAGTACAGTAATATCTAATGCTTGTGTTTCTAGCTCCATCAGTACAGTAATATATAATGTTTGTGTTTCTAGCTCCATCAGTACAGTAATATCTAATGCTTGTGTTTCTAGCTCCATCAGTACAGTAATATCTAATGCTTGTGTTTCTAGCTCCATCAGTACAGTAATATCTAATGCTTGTGTTTCTAGTTAACAGTACAGTAATATCTAATGCTTGTGTTTCTAGTTAACAGTACAGTAATATCTAATTCTTGTGTTTCTAGCTCCATCAGTACAGTAATATCTAATGCTTGTGTTTCTAGCTCCATCAGTACAGTAATATCTAATGCTTGTGTTTCTAGCTCCATCAGTACAGTAATATCTAATGCTTGTGTTTCTAGCTCCATCAGTACAGTAATATCTAATGCTTGTGTTTCTAGTTAACATTACAGTAATATATAATGTTTGTGTTTCTAGTTAACAGTACAGTAATATCTAATGCTTGTGTTTCTAGCTCCATCAGTACAGTAATATCTAATGCTTGTGTTTCTAGTTAACAGTACAGTAATATCTAATGCTTGTGTTTCTAGTTAACAGTACAGTAATATCTAATGCTTGTGCTTCTAGCTCCATCAGTACAGTAATATATAATGTTTGTGTTTCTAGCTCCATCAGTACAGTAATATCTAATGCTTGTGTTTCTAGCTCCATCAGTACAGTAATATCTAATGCTTGTGTTTCTAGTTAACAGTACAGTAATATCTAATGTTTGTGTTTCTAGCTCCATCAGTACAGTAATATATAATGTTTGTGTTTCTAGCTCCATCAGTACAGTAATATCTAATGCTTGTGTTTCTAGCTCCAACAGTACAGTAATATCTAATGCTTGTGTTTCTAGTTAACAGTACAGTAATATCTAATGCTTGTGTTTCTAGTTAACAGTACAGTAATATCTAATGCTTGTGTTTCTAGTTAACAGTACAGTAATATATAATGTTTGTGTTTCTAGCTCCATCAGTACAGTAATATCTAATGCTTGTGTTTCTAGTTAACAGTACAGTAATATATAATGTTTGTGTTTCTAGCTCCATCAGTACAGTAATATATAATGTTTGTGTTTCTAGCTCCATCAGTACAGTAATATCTAATGCTTGTGTTTCTAGCTCCAACAGTACAGTAATATCTAATGCTTGTGTTTCTAGCTCCATCAGTACAGTAATATCTAATGCTTGTGTTTCTAGCTCCATCAGTACAGTAATATATAATGCTTGTGTTTCTAGCTCCATCAGTACAGTAATATCTAATGTTTGTGTTTCTAGCTCCATCAGTACAGTAATATATAATGTTTGTGTTTCTAGCTCAATCAGTACAGTAATATCTAATGCTTGTGTTTCTAGTTAACAGTACAGTAATATCTAATGCTTGTGTTTCTAGCTCCATCAGTACAGTAATATCTAATGTTTGTGTTTCTAGCTCCATCAGTACAGTAATATATAATGTTTGTGTTTCTAGCTCAATCAGTACAGTAATATCTAATGCTTGTGTTTCTAGTTAACAGTACAGTAATATCTAATGCTTGTGTTTCTAGTTAACAGTACAGTAATATATAATGTTTGTGTTTCTAGCTCCATCAGTACAGTAATATATAATGTTTGTGTTTCTAGCTCCATCAGTACAGTAATATATAATGTTTGTGTTTCTAGCTCCATCAGTACAGTAATATCTAATGCTTGTGTTTCTAGTTAACAGTACAGTAATATATAATGTTTGTGTTTCTAGCTCCATCAGTACAGTAATATATAATGTTTGTGTTTCTAGCTCCATCAGTACAGTAATATATAATGTTTGTGTTTCTAGCTCCATCAGTACAGTAATATATAATGTTTGTGTTTCTAGCTCCATCAGTACAGTAATATCCAATGCTTGTGTTTCTAGCTCCATCAGTACAGTAATATATAATGTTTGTGTTTCTAGCTCCATCAGTACAGTAATATATAATGTTTGTGTTTCTAGCTCCATCAGTACAGTAATATATAATGTTTGTGTTTCTAGCTCCATCAGTACAGTAATATCTAATGTTTGTGTTTCTAGTTAACAGTACAGTAATATCTAATGCTTGTGTTTCTAGTTAACAGTACAGTAATATCTAATGCTTGTGTTTCTAGCTCCATCAGTACAGTAATATCTAATGCTTGTGTTTCTAGCTCCATCAGTACAGTAATATCTAATGCTTGTGTTTCTAGCTCCATCAGTACAGTAATATATAATGTTTGTGTTTCTAGTTAACAGTACAGTAATATCTAATGCTTGTGTTTCTAGCTCCATCAGTACAGTAATATCTAATGTTTGTGTTTCTAGCTCCATCAGTACAGTAATATCTAATGTTTGTGTTTCTAGCTCCATCAGTACAGTAATATATAATGTTTGTGTTTCTAGCTCAATCAGTACAGTAATATCTAATGCTTGTGTTTCTAGTTAACAGTACAGTAATATCTAATGCTTGTGTTTCTAGCTCCATCAGTACAGTAATATATAATGTTTGTGTTTCTAGCTCAATCAGTACAGTAATATCTAATGCTTGTGTTTCTAGTTAACAGTACAGTAATATCTAATGCTTGTGTTTCTAGCTCCAACAGTACAGTAATATATAATGTTTGTGTTTCTAGCTCAATCAGTACAGTAATATCTAATGCTTGTGTTTCTAGTTAACAGTACAGTAATATCTAATGTTTGTGTTTCTAGCTCCATCAGTACAGTAATATATAATGTTTGTGTTTCTAGCTCCATCAGTACAGTAATATCTAATGTTTGTGTTTCTAGCTCCATCAGTACAGTAATATCTAATGCTTGTGTTTCTAGTTAACAGTACAGTAATATCTAATGCTTGTGTTTCTAGCTCCATCAGTACAGTAATATCTAATGCTTGTGTTTCTAGCTCCATCAGTTCAGTAATATCTAATGCTTGTGTTTCTAGCTCCAACAGTACAGTAATATATAATGTTTGTGTTTCTAGTTAACAGTACAGTAATATCTAATGCTTGTGTTTCTAGCTCCATCAGTACAGTAATATCTAATGCTTGTGTTTCTAGCTCCATCAGTACAGTAATATCTAATGCTTGTGTTTCTAGCTCCATCAGTACAGTAATATCTAATGTTTGTGTTTCTAGCTCCATCAGTACAGTAATATCTAATGCTTGTGTTTCTAGCTCCATCAGTACAGTAATATCTAATGTTTGTGTTTCTAGCTCCATCAGTACAGTAATATCTAATGTTTGTGTTTCTAGCTCCATCAGTACAGTAATATCTAATGTTTGTGTTTCTAGCTCCATCAGTACAGTAATATATAATGTTTGTGTTTCTAGCTCCATCAGTACAGTAATATCTAATGCTTGTGTTTCTAGCTCCATCAGTACAGTAATATATAATGTTTGTGTTTCTAGCTCAATCAGTACAGTAATATCTGTAATTGCCTGTAGACACTGCCACATACGTCTCATGTCTGAGTTGCTAAATTGCGACTCCACTTTGTCTCTATACTGACATTTCGCTTGTTTGCTTGCCTTGCAGAGGAAATAAATACACTCTTTATATTCGGCCATAATCCCAAATCATCTTTCCATGTTTAAATGCGGTGGTTTCAGTTTTGCGCGAATGCCGCCAGCTATCCACGGTTAGGGACTGTAGAAATATAGCCTCTAGCTTTAGGTTACAGCAGGCCTAGAGTCAGAGAGAGACCACCCGTCCGTTGTGGGACCTAAATTACTAAAAGACTGTTGAATAGAGTATGAATCTAAATATTGGCCTCTTAGACAGCAAGTGATAGCTATCAGCACACAAACAGACAGTCGTTCAACACTGGCCAGAGAGACACTAGCTAGGTTCAGGTTGGTTGTCTACCTACCGGAACATCGTGACACAGGCCGGTTTATGTGGTGTAATGCGCTGTTATAACAGACTACTGCTGTTAATGCTGTTACTGGTGTATGCGATGCTTCTATTTAGGTCACTGCTCCTCGAGTGGTATAGATATGTAATAAACTGTCACTACAGTATAATATTGGTCAGGTTGATATAGAGATGATCTACTGTAGGTAGCTACAGTACAGTACTGGGCAGGCAGACCTTTCTGTTCCCTGCAGAGACCTTGAATGACTCTCTCTCTCCCCATCTTGGCCCAAGGTGGTGTGAGAAACAGACATAACAAATATGTACAGTACAGATCGTAGTCTGGTATTTATGTTGTACTACTATGGTAATATTTTCCAGTTCCATTTGAGTTGTCTGCTACTATCTCTAGGGCAGGGGTGGGCAACTCCAGTCCAGAGAGTCGCGATGGACCGCTGGTGAATATCGACCCACCGGTACCGAGGAATACCATTTCTAGATGTCCGACACAAGAAACCACAACTGACTAAACGGTGCACTGATACACATAATCATATTGAACTGTAGCTAAATAGCTTGGATTGCATTCAAACATAATAGAGAAAGTAAACGTTAATAGAACGAGTATTATTCAGTCCCGGTCTACTAGCTAATGTAAACACGACATGCTCTAGGACCACCTTTGTTAACAGTTGAAAATAATAATCGCCAATACAATTTATTTATTTTTTAACTCGACATTATTGTGCAAATTATAAATATCTTACCTTCCTCGAGTTCAAGTAAAATGTTTTTGGTGTAATTATATTGATCTAGCTAGCTACAACTGCAGGTTTGTACTGCGAGATAGCGTTAGCTAGCTAGTTCGGTTCCAAAAAATAAAAATGGCTACCTTCAATGCACATAGGCGGATGTTGATAGTTGATTAGACTATCCGATTGGTGTACACAGCCCTGACGTAACTTTATCCGTGAATGTGATTGGACGGCTGTGAATTAAGGTCCTTAGAACTACTGTCATCGAAAAGCAGGACAGGACAGAATATCTATATGATGATATGATGATGATGAATATGATGATAAAAATAAAATGTGTTTTTTATAATTATGATACATTTGGATTAAAAACTTTTGTTAGAATCTCCTCAGTTTGACTGTGCTATGCTGCTTTTATCCACTGCTACATGCTACTATTACATTTGCAAGTACTAGAACATATTACATTGTACTTTGTATTACAATACAATATATTACATACATATTACAATGTATTGCAATTTATTGAATTACATTCCTACTCACACATCAGTAGGGCTGTGTTCCCCTACTGGCTGCCGAATTTGGCCTGCTGTGATTTTAGTTGGCCCCCAAGTTTTCTGAGCATCATTTTTAGGGGGGGGGGGGGGGGGGGGGGGGGACATATTGTACAGTAGTGTAAAAACACCAGCCAATCAGCTCCAAGTTATTTTTATTGTGTAAATCTGTACCACAGTATTCCCATGCATTATAGAGAGATATATGTGATCGTATATAAATGTAAGCAAGGTTTGAAATTATGTTTTAGTCAAATATATCTGTGTGGGCTTTAGGTCAAATTGCAGTCTACAAATGATTTGTTATTATGTTCTGGGCCCCTGACCATCCATTCAAAAAAATTATAATCGGTCCATGGCTGAATCTAGCTGATGATCCCTGAAGTAGGGTCTCCTTTAACTGGTTAGAAAATACTGTTGCACACCACAACTGACAGGCGTGTGCGTACTTGTGGAGAAGTCAGGTGCAGGAGAGCTGAGAATTGTGAACAGGCGCAGACTTTATTTAGTCAGGAGAGATAAACAGACAGCTGCGTCAAAAACCTCCAGCAAACAAGGCAAAGTGCAAAGCGCGTAAAAACAGTCACAAAACATAAATGTATAACAATTCAAACAAGCTTCGTGAAATAACACAGAAATAATGAACGCAAGCCTGGCACGTTACAAAACACGTAACACACAAACAATTTCACACAAAGACATGAGGGGGAACAGAGGAATAAATACATGTAGATTGATTGGGGAATGAAAACCAAGTGTGCAGGGAACAAGACAAAACAAATGGATACATGAAAAATGGAGAGGTGATGGCTAGAAAGCCGGTGACGTCGACCGCAGAACGCCGCCCGAACAAGGAGATGAGCCGAATTCGGCGGAAGTCGTGACAACAACATAAAACAGGTAAAAACCATTGAATCATCCCACTGTACTGAAACAAACCAACACATCACAGTCAAAACTGAGAAATAAATTAAAATCAAGCCTGAATACCCTAAAAATAACTTTACTTTGAAAAGCCTTCAAAAGAAATCCACAAATGTTTTACAGTACAAAAAGATAATAGATTGTTGAAAAAAAGCATCGCAATTCGACACATAGAACAACACAGAGTTACACATAGAATAAACAAAACATACAGTCAATAATACAGTACAACAAAAGAAAACAAAAAGTCTGAGTGCAAATGAGGTAAGAAAGGAGTTAAAAGGCAATAAATAGGCCATGGTGGCGAAGTAATTACCATATAGCAATTAAACACTGGAATGGTAGGATGTGCAGAAGATGAATGTGCAAGTAGAGATCCTGGGGTGCAAAGGAGTAAGATTAATAAATAAATACAGTATGGGGATGAGATAGGTAGTTGGATGGGCTGTTTACAGATGGGCTGATGCAGTGATCTGTGAGCTGCTCTGACAGCTGGTGCTTAAAGCTAGTGAGGGAGATATGAGTCTCCAGCTTCAGAGATTTTTGCAGCTCGTTCCAGTCATTGACAGCAGAGAACTGGAAGGAAAGACGACCAAAGGAGGAATTGGCTTTGGGGGTGACCAATGAGATATACCTGCTGGAGCGCGTGCTACGAGTGGGTGCTGCTATGGTGACCAGTGAGCTGAGATAAGGCGGGGCTTTACCTAGCATAGACTTGTAGCCCGTGGGTTTGGCGACGAGTATGAAGCGAGGGCCAACCAACGAGAGCGTACAGGTCGCAATGGTGGGTAGTGTATGGGGCTTTGGTGACAAAATGGATGGCACTGTGACAGACTGCATCCAGTTTGTTGAGGAGAGTGTTGGAGGCTATTTTATAGATGACATCACCAAAGTTGAGGATCGGTAGGATGGTCAGTTTTACGAGGGTATGTTTGGCAGCATGACTGAAGGATGCTTTGTTGCGATATAGGAAGCCAATTCTAGATTTAATTTTGGATTTGAGATGCTTAATGTGAGTCTGGAGGGAGAGTTTACAGTCTAGCCAGACAACTAGGTATTTATAGTTGTCCACATATTCTAAGTCAGAACCGTCCAGAGTAGTGATGCTGGACTGGCGAGCAGGTGCGGGCAGTGATCAGTTGAAGAGCATGCATTTAGTTTTACTAGCATTTAAGAGCAGTTGGAGGCCACATAAGGAGAGTTCTATGGCATTGAAGCTCGTCTGGAGGTTAGTTAACACAAAGAAGGGCCAGAGGTATACAGAATGGTGTCGTCTGCGTAGAGGTGGAGCAGAGAATTAGCAGCAGCAAGAGCAACATCATTGATGTATACAGAGAAGAGAGTCGGCCCGAGGGTTGAACCCTGTGGCACCCCCATAGAGACTGCCAGAGGTCCGGACAACAGGCCCTCTGATTTGACACACTGAACTCCATCAGAGAAGTAGTTGGTAAACCAGGCGAGGCAATCATTTGAGAAACCAAGGCTGTTGAGTCTGCCGATAAGAATGTGGTGATTGACAGAGTCGAGGCTGCATTTATTGTAGCTGGGGATTTTAACAAGGCTAATCTGAAAACACAACTATGATGTCTCCCTGGCTTACACAACCACCTACCTAAATATTGTGCATCTGTAGTCGACCAGTAACATCTGCTAACCATGTGTATGTGACCAATAACATCTGCTAACCATGTGTATGTGACCAATAACATCTGCTAACCATGTGTATGTGACCAATAACATCTGCTAACCATGTGTATGTGACCAATAACATCTGCTAACCATGTGTATGTGACCAATAACATCTGCTAACCATGTGTATGTGACCAATAACATCTGCTAACCATGTGTATGTGACCAATAACATCTGCTAACCATGTGTATGTGACCAATAACATCTGCTAACCATGTGTATGTGACCAATAACATCTGCTAACCATGTGTATGTGACCAATAACATCTGCTAACCATGTGTATGTGACCAATAACATCTGCTAACCATGTGTATGTGACAAATAAAATTTGATATGATTTGATCAGACCACTTTTTTTAAATTGATCTAGTCACTGGTACTTCCTGCTTTAATTTTTGCTTGTAAGCAGGAATCAGGAAGATATAATTATGGTCAGATTTGCCAAATGGAGGGAAAGGGAGAGCTTTGTATGTATCTTTGTGTGTAGAGTACACGTACGTGGTCCAGAGTTATTTTCCATCTGGTTGCACATGTGACGTGTTGATAGAAATGAGGTCAAACGGATTTAAGTTTCCCTGCATTAAAGTCCCCGGCTACTAGGAGCGCCGCCTCTGGGTGAGTGTTCTCTTGTTTGCTTATGGCGAAATACAGCTCATTCAATGCTATCTTGGTGCCAGCCTCTGACTGGTGGTATGTAAACAGCTACGAAGAATATAGACGAAAACTATCTCGGTAGGTAATGTGGTCTGCAGCTTATCATGAGAAACTCTACCTCAGGTGAGCAATGGCTCGAGACTTCCTTAGATATCGTGCACCGGCTGTTGTTCACAAAACGTTTCTTAAACAGAAGCAATTGGAAGAAAACAGGGAGTGACCAACCTAAATAATGATTACACTCTAGATCAGCTAGATGCAGGCAAGAGTGTGGCGGTATTGAATGTGTCACTGTCTTGTCACCGTGATTACCACCAATTTCTCTCTCGACCTGTCAATCTACGCTATACACTTTTATTTATAGGCTAGGTCAGTGTTTCCCAAACTCGGTTCTGACGACCCCAAGGGGTGCCCGTTTTGGTTTTTGCCATAGCACTACACAGATGATACATATCATCAACTCATCATTAAGCTTTGGTGATGTAAATCAGCTGTGTAGTGCTAGCGCAACAAAAAAAACAACGAACTGTGTCCCCCTTGGAGTCCCCAGGACCCAGTTCGAGAAACACTAGGCTAGGTTGTAGCAACCTCATGACTGGTCAAGGGAAATTACATTATCATGTCGTCGGCTAAACCTATGGAGGTTACAGAACTGGGTGAATGGAATATGAATGACAGTAGCCTAAACCTATGGAGGTTACAGAACTGGGTGAATGGAATATGAATGACAGTAGCCTAAACCTATGGAGGTTACAGAACTGGGTGAATGGAATATGAATGACAGTAGCCTAAACCTATGGAGGTTACAGAACTGGGTGAATGGAATATGAATGACAGTAGCCTAAACCTATGGAGGTTACAGAACTGGGTGAATGGAATATGAATGACAGTAGCCTAAACCTATGGAGGTTACTGAACTGGGTGAATGGAATATGAATGACAGTAGCCTAAACCTATGGAGGTTACAGAACTGGGTGAATGGAATATGAATGACAGTAGCCTAAACCTATGGAGGTTACTGAACTGGGTGAATGGAATATGAATGACAGTAGCCTAAACCTATGGAGGTTACAGAACTGGGTGAATGGAATATCAATGACAGTAGCCTAAACCTATGGAGGTTACAGAACTGGGTGAATGGAATATGAATGACAGTAGCCTAAACCTATGGAGGTTACTGAACTGGGTGAATGGAATATGAATGACAGTAGCCTAAACCTATGGAGGTTACAGAACTGGGTGAATGGAATATGAATGACAGTAGCCTAAACCTATGGAGGTTACTGAACTGGGTGAATGGAATATGAATGACAGTAGCCTAAACCTATGGAGGTTACTGAACTGGGTGAATGGAATATGAATGACAGTAGCCTAAACCTATGGAGGTTACGGAACTGGGTGAATGGAATATGAATGACAGTAGCCTAAACCTATGGAGGTTACAGAACTGGGTGAATGGAATATGAATGACAGTAGCCTAAACCTATGGAGGTTACAGAACTGGGTGAATGGAATATGAATGACAGTAGCCTAAACCTATGGAGGTTACAGAACTGGGTGAATGGAATATGAATGACAGTAGCCTAAACCTATGGAGGTTACAGAACTGGGTGAATGGAATATGAATGACAGTAGCCTAAACCTATGGAGGTTACTGAACTGGGTGAATGGAATATGAATGACAGTAGCCTAAACCTATGGAGGTTACGGAACTGGGTGAATGGAATATGAATGACAGTAGCCTAAACCTATGGAGGTTACAGAACTGGGTGAATGGAATATGAATGACAGTAGCCTAAACCTATGGAGGTTACAGAACTGGGTGAATGGAATATGAATGACAGTAGCCTAAACCTATGGAGGTTACAGAACTGGGTGAATGGAATATGAATGACAGTAGCCTAAACCTATGGAGGTTACAGAACTGGGTGAATGGAATATGAATGACAGTCATCCAATATGCTGTCAAAGAAAAAGGCCAATGTTGATTTTAAAAAAAATGGTCATCACTAATGTTGAACAACACGAACAGCCACACACACACACACACACACACACACACACACACACACACACACACACACACACACATCTGCGGAGCAGGATCTAGGGCCCAAAGAAGCAGATAGAGTTATACTTCTTTATAAAATAGGGCTGAGGGGACGCAACTAAGAGGTGAACATAACGAACAGGACTAACACTCTCTCATACGTAGTTGCAAGCAGACGCATACAACACACACACACACACACACACTTGGTTCACAATGTAAGACCCCCCTCTGATTCCCAACACGACTGTGTCATTTTAAAACCTAAAAGGTATATTGTTCTACATGTGGCATGGCCCAAATTCCCTTCAACATCTTTCTCTCTATGAAATGCACTAGACAGCTGGGTTGACCAGGACCAGGAAGCCACCGTAGACTGTTGGGATGAACCCCACCCTGTACATTCTCCATTCCTCTGTTTGGGATGAATCCCACCCTGTACATTCTCCATTCCTCTGTTTGGGATGAACCCCACCCTGTACATTCTCCATTCCTCTGTTTGGGATGAACCCCACCCTGTACATTCTCCATTCCTCTGTTTGGGATGAACCCCACCCTGTACATTCTCCATTCCTCCTCCTCTAGGCCTCATGACACAGTTTCATATCAAACCCACCCTGTCCACATTATCTTTCCAGATTAACACCTACACCCCTCTAGGCATTACCTAGCCCCTACACCCTCTAGGCATTACCTAGCCCCTACACCCCTCCAGGCATTACCTAACCCCTACATCCTCTAGGCATTACCTAGCCCCTACATCCTCTAGGCATTACCTAGCCCCTACATCCTCTAAGCATTACCTAGCCCCTACATCCTCTAGGCATTACCTAGCCCCTACATCCTCTAAGCATTACCTAGCCCCTACACCCCTCTAGGCATTGTGTCGTCATGTGTTGCTAGCATGTTTTTGTCATGTTGTGTTGCTGCCATGTTGTCGTGTTGCTACCATGTTTTTGTCATGTTGTGTTGCTGCCATGTTGTGTTGCTATTATGTTGTGTTGCTACCATGTTGTCATGTTGTGTTGCTACCATGTTGTCATGTTGTGTTGCTGTCATGTTGTGTTGTTGTTATGTTGTGTTGCTACCATGTTGTCATGTGTTGTTGTCATGTGTTGCTGACATGTTGTCATGTTGTGTTGCTGTCATGTTGTGTTGTCATGTTGTGTTGCTACCATGTTGTCATGTGTTGCTGCCATGTTGTGTTGCTGCCATGTTGTGTTGCTGCCATGTTGTGTTGCTGCCATGTTGTGATGCTACCATGTTGTTGTCATGTTGTGATGCTACCATGTTGTTGTCATGTTGTGTTACTACCATGTTGTTGTCATGTTGTGATGCTACCATGTTGTCATGTTGCGTTGCTACCATGTTGTGTTGCTGCCATGTTGTTGTCATGTGTTGCTACCATGTTGTCATGTTGTGTTGCTACCATGTTGTTGTCATGTTGTGTTGCTACCATCATGCTACCATGTTGTGTTGCTACCATCATGCTACCATGTTGTGTTGCTGCCATGTTGTGTTGCTGCCATGTTGTTGTCATGTTGTGTTGCTACCATGTTGTCATGTTGTGTTGCTACCATGTTGTTGTCATGTTGTGTTGCTACCATGTTGTCATGTTGTGTTGCTACCATGTTTCTACCATGTTGTTGTCATGTTGTGTTGCTACCATGTTGTTGTCATGTTGTGTTGCTACCATGTTGTGTTGTTGTCATGTGTTGCTACCATGTTGTTGTCATGTTGTGTTGCTAAAATGTTGTGTTGTTGTCATGTGTTGCTACCATGTTGTTGTCTTAGGTCTTATTTTTTCTCCCCAATTTCCTGGTATCCAATTGATAGTTACAGTCTTGTCTCATCACTGCAACTCCCATACGGACTCTGGAGAGGCGACGGTCTAGAGCCATGCGTCTTCCGAAACACAACCCAACCTAGTCGCACTGCTTCTTGACACAATGCCAACTTAACCCGGAAGCCAGCCGCACCAATGTGTCGGTGGAAACACCGTAACCGTGTCAGCGTGCACTACGCCCGCCACAGGAGTCGCTAGAGCACGATGGGACCCGGACGATGGGACTCTCTAACCCGGACAACACTGGGCCAATTGTGCGCCGCCCCATGGGCCTCCCGGTCGCAGCCGGCTGCGACAGAGCCTGGACTCGAACCAGGATCTCTGGTGGCACAGCTAGGGAGGCTCATGTAGTGTTGTGTTGTCTCTCTTGTCATGATGTGTGTTTTGTCCTATATTTTTCATCCCAACACCCGCCCCCGCAGGAGGCCTTTTGCCTTTTGGTAGGCCGTCATTGTAAATAAGAATTTGTTCTTAACTGACTTGCCTAGTTAAATAAAAAATATAAAGTCCAGTGCGCTATCGACTCTGCCCCAAAAGCTCAAGTGGCATAGTCAATATATGCGCTTATAAACTCAGTGTACACTACTTTCGGTCCAACCTGAAGTCCTAGCCCACTTTGGCTTGTCACACACTAGCAGCATAGAAATAGAGAAGTAGATCTATCTTTAGAAGTGTCTGCAGATCTGTTAAATTAACGTGGAAAGAAATACAACGTCATACCAACTCACCAGTTTTATTTAAATATAACGTCATACCAACTCACCAGTTTTATTTAAATATAACGTCATACCAACTCACCAGTTTTATTTAAATATAACGTCATACCAACTCACCAGTTTTATTAAATATAACGTCATACCAACTCACCAGTTTTATTTAAATATAACGTCATACCAACTCACCAGTTTTATTTAAATATAACGTCATACCAACTCACCAGTTTTATTTAAATATAACGTCATACCAACTCACCAGTTTTATTAAATATAACGTCATACCAACTCACCAGTTTTATTAAATATAACGTCATACCAACTCACCAGTTTTATTTAAATATAACGTCATACCAACTCACCAGTTTTATTTAAATATAACGTCATACCAACTCACCAGTTTTATTTAAATATAACGTCATACCAACTCACCAGTTTTATTTAAATATAACGTCATACCAACTCACCAGTTTTATTTAAATATAACGTCATACCAACTCACCAGTTTTATTAAATATAACGTCATACCAACTCACCAGTTTTATTAAATATAACATCATACCAACTCACCAGTTTTATTTAAATATAACGTCATACCAACTCACCAGTTTTATTTAAATATAACGTCATACCAACTCACCAGTTTTATTTAAATATAACGTCATACCAACTCACCAGTTTTATTTAAATATAACGTCATACCAACTCACCAGTTTTATTAAATATAACGTCATACCAACTCACCAGTTTTATTAAATATAACGTCATACCAACTCACCAGTTTTATTTAAATATAACGTCATACCAACTCACCAGTTTTATTTAAATATAACGTCATACCAACTCACCAGTTTTATTTAAATATAACGTCATACCAACTCACCAGTTTTATTTAAATATAACGTCATACCAACTCACCAGTTTTATTTAAATATAACGTCATACCAACTCACCAGTTTTATTTAAATATAACGTCATACCAACTCACCAGTTTTATTTAAATATAACGTCATACCAACTCACCAGTTTTATTTAAATATAACGTCATACCAACTCACCAGTTTTATTTAAATATAACGTCATACCAACTCACCAGTTTTATTTAAATATAACGTCATACCAACTCACCAGTTTTATTTAAATATAACGTCATACCAACTCACCAGTTTTATTTAAATATAACGTCATACCAACTCACCAGTTTTATTTAAATATAACGTCATACCAACTCACCAGTTTTATTTAAATATAACGTCATACCAACTCACCAGTTTTATTTAAATATAACGTCATACCAACTCACCAGTTTTATTAAATATAACGTCATACCAACTCACCAGTTTTATTTAAATATAACGTCATACCAACTCACCAGTTTTATTTAAATATAACGTCATACCAACTCACCAGTTTTATTTAAATATAACGTCATACCAACTCACCAGTTTTATTTAAATATAACGTCATACCAACTCACCAGTTTTATTTAAATATAACGTCATACCAACTCACCAGTTTTATTTAAATATAACGTCATACCAACTCACCAGTTTTATTTAAATATAACGTCATACCAACTCACCAGTTTTATTTAAATATAACGTCATACCAACTCACCAGTTTTATTAAATATAACGTCATACCAACTCACCAGTTTTATTTAAATATAACGTCATACCAACTCACCAGTTTTATTTAAATATAACGTCATACCAACTCACCATATTTATTTAAATATAACGTCATACCAACTCACCATATTTATTTAAATATAACGTCATACCAACTCACCAGTTTTATTTAAATATAACGTCATACCAACTCACCAGTTTTATTAAATATAACGTCATACCAACTCACCAGTTTTATTTAAATATAACGTCATACCAACTCACCAGTTTTATTTAAATATAACGTCATACCAACTCACCAGTTTTATTTAAATATAACGTC
>NC_143037.1:79812500-79815000 GCF_057628025.1 Oncorhynchus mykiss
TTTTTTTACTCTCCGAGAAAAACGATCAGTCCTCATGTTCAAATCCTTTTTGAGTGTTTGTTTGAGTCTGCCTGGTGTGCCAATGGGGCCCTAACCTAATGGGCGGGGTTTGAAGTTTTTGGGACCTTTCTATTGGTTTATTAAGCCTGGCCAGCTCTAACAGGCATAAAGATAAAGTATTTGAAAGTAACTTTCAAGGTGTGAACAAGTGTCTTCCGTAAGTACACGGAGTAGCCAGCCAGGGAGTTCAACGCTGGGGGGGGCCCAGAGGCCCCCTGACGTTTCAATTTGTTGTAGAAGCAGCTCTGTCGCTGCCCTCTGGAACATTGTAATAACTTGATTCCAACCCGAAAATACACAGATAAATGATTGAATACTTTAACGACTTTACCTCTCAGATTGGTCAAAATAAGTAAGGTGTTCAATAGAAAGACATGGCTTTGCAATTAAAATGACTGAAAATGGATGAATTCAGCGCGTTAAGTTGTTATGGTTACCGTCTCATGGGTGGGAAACTCCCGTCCCTCGGGGGGCTGATTGGTGTCACGCTTTTTGTCCATCCCTAACAAACACAGCTTTGAATTGCCCGCCCTTTACTAGCCTATACGATCAGGTCTGTTCTCTATGGAACTAAATCTTTTGTAACATTTAAACCTGTCTTCTCTTGAGATTAAAGGCATATTCACAGTTTAACTGTTTTTCAAAGTGTGTATTATATTGGAGTGAACACTTAGAGTAAGGAAAGAAATGTTTAATTTTGTAATTTGGGTGTACCAGTCCTTTAACAGTTAGGCCTGTGAATGGGTCACCGTGGGTGGGATTGTCAGGACACCCACAGTGATTGATTGACAGGTCTGAAACCCTACCAACTCCGTGACTCATAAACATCCTGCCCCCTCTCCTGACAGGGAAGGCAGTAGATTAGTAATTTAGTCAGAAAAACTAGTCAATTCAAAACCCTTTGAATTTAATTTTAAAACAACTAAATATAGTCTCCTCTTTCATTGTAGCGAAAACAGAAAAAAGGTTGTGTTCTGTTATATTTACATGGATTCCCTGTTGAAGAAAAAAATATAGAATTGTAGGAATGTTGTTGTTTTTTTAAATGCAAAAATGTTGTTCATCCCGTTTTATTCAAAGTCAGACAGCGAGGAATAGACCTGCTTGTTATGGCCTCTGCTACACACAAAGCAGCAGTCTCCATGGTGGACACAGTAGGCCTATATTCATATCTTTAATATTACTATCATCATGATAGTAATATTAATATTACTAGTATCATGACATTAGCTTATATATCCTTTCATCGGTTTTCTTATTTCATATTTTTGGGGACCAGAATGAGGCTCTCTGTCCACTACCTATTGTTCCTGTAGTGACGATTCAACATCTTCAAAATGTTTTCGAAATTTATCTGCAGATAAAAGCTAAAAAAAAAAAAGTCGTAGCCTATCAGTATGCAAATTAAGGAGCCAATTGAACTGCTCTCACACCGATGAGATTCGGTTCAGTTTTACCTAAAAGATCCGTTCAAAAATAGTCTTTGTTGGAGAGGTGTCCGGCTGGATGTCATCTCTCAGAGCAGACGGTTCAGGGTCTCTATGCTGCTGATAGGTCATCTCTCAGAGTAGACGGTTCAGGGTCTCTATGCTGCTGATAGGTCATCTCTCAGAGCAGACGGTTCAGGGTCTCTATGCTGCTGATAGGTCATCTCTCAGAGCAGACGGTTCAGGGTCTCTATGCTGCTGATAGGTCATCTCTCAGAGCAGACGGTTCAGGGTCTCTATGCTGCTGATAGGTCATCTCTCAGAGCAGACGGTTCAGGGTCTCTATGCTGCTGATAGGTCATCTCTGAGGAAAAGTGGGGGTGTCGAAAGGAGTGGACGTTTAGAAAGGAACCATATAAAAACAATTATAAGTCTTTGTTTGGTAAAGCCCCGCCTTATCTCAGCTCACTGGTCACCATAGCAACATCCCCACTTCTCCTTTTATGCTTCCTTTCTAAATATCCACTCCTTTCGACACCCTCAAGATGACCGGCCCCTCAAGATGACCGGCCCCTTAAGATGACCGGCCCCTCAAGATGACCGGCCCCTCAAGATGACCGGCCCCTCAAGATGACCGGCCCCGAGAGATGACCGGCCCCGAGAGATGACCGGCCCCGAGAGATGACCGGCCCCGAGAGATGACCGGCCCCGAGAGATGACCGGCCCTGAGAGATGACGTAAACAGCTGGACCCTATTGCTTTGTTCCCGAACATCCCAACTCATCAGGCTACACTGACAAGTCACTTTAGCGGTCAGCGGCAGGACTCGAATACTAGGAAAACACAAACAAGATATTTGGTTTACTGTCTCGATGAGATACCATGGACATATAACTATGTTGTTGGATTTATGAATAGCAAAGGGGTTTAGGAGATTGACTTTATTCAGTTGGCCGACTTAATGAAGGGGAAAATGTAGCCGGCTATTATCAGCTTGTTTAGTACTTCTGGAA
>NC_143037.1:80072500-80092500 GCF_057628025.1 Oncorhynchus mykiss
AAGTCCCCAAACCCAACCAATCTCTCTGTCCAAGAGGTTGAAGTCCCCAAACCCAACCAATCTCTCTGTCAAAGAGGTTGAAGTCCCCAAACCCAACCAATCTCTCTGTCCAATAGGTTGAAGTCCCTGAACCCAACCAATCTCTATGTCCAAGAGGTTAAAGTCCCGAAACCCAAACAATCTCTCTGTCCAAGAGGTTAAAGTCCCCAAACCCAACCAATCTCTCTGTCCAAGAGGTTAAAGTCCCCGAACCCAACCAATCTCTCTGTCCAAGGGGTTGAAGTCCCCGAACCCAACCAATCTCTCTGTCCAAGAGGTTAAAGTCCCCAAACCCAACCAATCTCTCTGTCCAAGAGGTTAAAGTCCCCAAACCCAACCAATCTCTATGTCCAAGAGGTTAAAGTCCCCAAACCCAAACAATCTCTCTGTCCAAGAGGTTAAAGTCCCCAAACCCAACCAATCTCTCTGTCCAAGAGGTTAAAGTCCCCGAACCCAACCAATCTCTCTGTCCAAGAGGTTAAAGTCCCCAAACCCAACCAATCTCTCTGTCCAAGAGGTTGAAGTCCCCGAACCCAACCAATCTCTCTATCCAAGAGGTTGAAGTACACGAACCTAACCAATCTCTGTATCCAAGAGGTTGAAGTCCCCGAACCCAACCAATCTCTCTATCCAGGAGGTTGAAGTCACCAAACCCAACCAATCTCTTTATCCAGGAGGTTGAAGTCCCCATATTGAAAAGAAACCAGCTGTGACATCATCACCCAAAGGATTCTGCCCACCCATAGAATTAGAATTCTACTTCTATCAATGATTCTAATTAATTCTAATTCTACTTCTATCAATGATTCGAATTCATTCTAATTCTATTTCTATCAATGATTCTAATTCATTCTAATTCTACTTCTATCAATGATTCTAATTCATTCTAATTCTACTTCTATCAATGATTCTAATTCATTCTAATTCTAATTCTATCTAGGATTCTAATCCATTCTAATTCTACTGACCCTCCATCTTAGGATCACGTCAGTAAGCCCCTGGTCTTATAGGTTAGAAAGTCTCGATCCTAACCCCAGCCTCCATCTTGGGATCACGTCAGTAAGCCCCTGGTCTTATAGGTTAGAAAGTCTCGATCCTAACCCCAGCCTCCATCCTGGGACCATGTCAGTAAGCCCCTGGTCTTATTGGTTAGAAAGTCTTGATCCTAACCCCAGCCTCCATCTTGGGATCACGTCAGTAAGCCCCTGGTCTTATAGGTTAGAAAGTCTCTATCCTAACCCCAGCCTCCATCCTGGGATCATGTCAGTAAGCCCCTGGTCTTATAGGTTAGAAAGTCTCGATCCTAACCCCAGCCTCCACCTTGGGATCATGTCAGTAAGCCCCTGGTCTTATAGGTTAGAAAGTCTCGATCCTAACCCCAGCCTCCATCTTGGGATCATGTCAGTAAGCCCCTGGTCTTATAGGTTAGAACGTCTCTATCCTAACCCCAGCCTCCATCTTGGGATCATGTCAGTAAGCCCCTGGTCTTATAGGTTAGAAAGTCTCAATCCTAACCCCAGCCTTCATCTTGGGATCATGTCAGTAAGCCCCTGGTCTTATAGGTTAGAAAGTCTTGATCCTAAATCCCATCTCCTCTGACACCACTGATCAGTTTCCCTTAGTCCAATACAAACCTAAACCATGAGGACGATAAAAGTCTAAATTGATATTAGATAATTATCTAGGCCAGGGAAACTTCCTTCCAGTATCTAGGGATAACTTCCTCCCAGTGTAGTGTCAGTGACACAGCTCTCATTGGATAACTTCCTCCCAGTGTAGTGTCAGGGACACAGCTCTCATTGGATAACTGCCTCACAGTGTAGTGTCAGTGACACAGTTCTCATTGGATAACTTCCTCCCAGTGTAGTGTCAGTGACACAGTTCTCATTGGATAACTTCCTCCCAGTGTAGTGTCAGTGACACAGTTCTCATTGGATAACTTCTTCCCAGTCAGTCAGTGACACAGTTCTCATTGGATAACTTCCTCCCAGTAAGTCAGTGACACAGCTCTCATTGGATAACTTCCTCCCAGTCAGTCATTGACACAGCTCTCATTGGATAACTTCCTCCCAGTCAGTCAGGGACACAGCTCTCATTGGATAACTTCCTCCCAGTCAGTCAGGGACACAGCTCTCATTGGATAAATCCTCTTAAATGTAATGGCAAAATGTAGATTTCTGCCTAAATAGACATACCCAAAAGTAACTGCTTTTCATGTGTAATTATATGATTCTGACATACAAAACCATGGAACATTTGAAAAGAAGACAACTGGGAGATGATGAGGAAATGGACTAGACAGATAGGAGTTACATAGTTCAGAATACACAATATCAAGTACACACAAAATAACAGTTTTTTTGTAGTTTTATTTTGAAAGTCATCTTTCATTGACAAGCTATATGTGAATTATTGATGCCCAGAGCTGGAAAAACATCAGATGGCTTCCACAACATGTGAACAATATCAGGGGAAATAAATGGGATTGTTAGACCTAACAAATAGAAATGGGCAGATGGTTTAGTAAGTGGTGTCAGGTGTGGCCACAAAATGTTTCCAAGTGTCCCTAAACCTCTCCAAAGTGGCATATGTCTGTAAAATAAGATCATCGTGTGATGGTTGTGAGGTTGCTTTGGGGCCCCAAATTCAGCCATTCCCAACACTAGTTGCTCTCAGAAGGCCAACTGGGGTTTATCCTTTTGGGGCCCCAGCCACTTCCAACACTAGTTGCTCTCAGAAGGCCAACTGGGGTTTATCCTTTTGGGGCCCCAGCCACTTCCAACACTAGTTGCTCTCAGAAGGCCAACTGGGGTTTATCCTTTTGGGGCCCCAGCCACTTCCAACACTAGTTGCTCTCAGAAGGCCAACTGGGGTTTATCCTTTTGGGGCCCCAGCCACTTCCAACACTAGTTGCTCTCAGAAGGCCAACTGGGGTTTATCCTTTTGGGGCCCCAGCCACTTCCAACACTAGTTGCTCTCAGAAGGCCAACTGGGGTTTATCCCTTTGGGGCCCCAGCCACTTCCAACACTAGTTGCTCTCAGAAGGCCAACTGGGGTTTATCCTTTTGCTTTTGCCATCTACTTGTGGAGAAAGAAAGCACTTACTGTAGCAGTGTCCACCAAGTGGTTAAAACAAGTCTTATACTACTTCCTGGTCTTGTGGAGGACCTGGTAGTAGCCTATCAGAGCATCAGATGGCTTCTGGTGGCATCTGGTTTTCTGAGCTGGTCATGGGTGCACCTCAGCCACGCTCAAAGTCCTAAACAATATCAGAACCACCATCGATAAGAGACATTACTGTGCAGCTATATTCATCGACCTGTCCAAGGCTTTCGACTCTGTCAATCACAACATTCTTATTGGCAGACTCAACAGCCTTGGTTTCTCAAATGATTGCCTCACCTGGTTCACCAAATACTTCTCTGATAGAGTTCAGTGTGTCAAATCGGAGGCCCTGTTGTCCGGACCTCTGGCAGTCTATGGGGGTGCCACAGGGTTAAATTCTCGGGCCGACTCTCTTCTCTGTAAACATCAATGATGTCGCTCTTGCTGCTGGTGATTCTCTGATCCACCTCTACGCAGACGACACCATTCTATATACATCTGGCCCTTCTTTGGACACAGTGTTAACTAACCTCCAGATGAGCTTCAATGCCACACAACACTCTTTCTGTGGCCTCTAACTGCTCTTAAACGCAAGTAAAACTAAATGCATGCTCTTCAACCGATCGCTGCCCTGCTAGGGAAGTTGTTATGCTTCAAGGTCCTTGAGGCTCCTTGAGGCTCCTTGGGTGTGGAGACTCCATCTAGCCGTGGATTGTTGTGATCACTGCTTTAACTCCTGGATAATCTGACCAATAATGTGTGGCTGAATCTATCCGTTGGGTTATATAGCATGAACAATAAAGACACTCACACACAAGGAGAAGGTAGATAGATGTCAGCGACATATAGACTCACCGGGCAAATGAGTCAATTCAATGTCTATTCTATGTTGGTTTAACCGAAATGACGTGGCAACAACGTTGAATCAGCCGGTGTTAGCCCAGTGAGGAGAGGGTTGAGATTTAGGGGCGAGGCATCAGACCAGCATATAATCCCACCGCTGGCCCTAATCTCTCATCTCTTTCCCTAATCCAGATTGCTGGTGCTGGGATGGAGGGATTGAGGGAGGTATGTGAGTGTGTGTGTGAGAGAGTGTATGTGTGTGAGAGAGAGTGTGCGTGTGAGAGAGAGTGTGCGTGTGAGAGAGAGTGTGTGTGTGTGAGAGGGTGTGTGTATGTGAGAGAGAGAGTTTTTGTGTGTGTGTGTGTGTGTGTAAGAGGATGCGTGTGTGAGAGGGTGTGTGTGTGAGAGAGTGTGTGTGTGTGAGAGAGAGTGTGCGTGTGAGAGAGTGTGCGTGTGTGTGAGAGAGAGTTTTTGTGTGTGTGTTAGGGGAAGGGGACGATGGCCTACTGAAACCTACATTTCAGACTATTACGTTGGTCATGGTGTGGCCATCAGCCAGAATATAGTAATCCTAGCAGATGAGATTGGAGTAATGTGTGTGTGTGTGTGTGTGTGTGTGTGTGTGTGTATTACTATCCTCCTGGGTACCTGAAATCCCCCAAAGTCCCTACAAGGAGAGTAAAACATTGAAAATTCTCCCTCGTGGTGACATTTCTCACGTCCCCACAAGGACAAAGGCTATTTTAAGATTAGGGGTTAGGGTTTAGGTTTAGAGTTAGGGTTAGGGGTTAGGTTTAGAGTTAGGGTTAGGGGTTAGGGGTTAGGTTTAGAGTTAGGGGTTAGGGGTTAGGTTTAGAGTTATGGGTTAGGGGTTAGGTTTAGAGTTAGGGGTTAGGGGTTAGGTTTAGAGTTAGGGGTTAGGTTTAGAGTTATTGTTAGGGGTTAGGGTTAGGTTTAGAGTTAGGGGTTAGGGTTTAGGTTTAGAGTTAGGGGTTAGGTTTAGAGTTAGGGTTAGGGGTTAGGGGTTAGGTTTAGAGTTATGGGTTAGGGTTTAGGTTTAGAGTTAGGGGTTAGGTTTAGAGTTAGGGGTTAGGGGTTAGGTTTAGAGTTAGGGTTAGGGGTTAGGTTTAGAGTTAGGGGTTAGGGGTTAGGTTTAGAGTTAGGGGTTAGGGGTTAGGTTTAGAGTTAGGGATTAGTGGTTAGTGGTTAGGGTTAGGGGTTATGTTTAGAGTTAGGGGTTAGGGGTTAGGTTTAGAGTTAGGGGTTAGGTTTAGAGTTAGGGGTTAGGTTTAGAGTTAGGGGTTAGGTTTAGAGTTAGGTTTAGAGTTAGGGTTAGAGATTAGGATTAGGTTTAGAGTTAGTGTTACAGGTGAGGATTAGGTTTAGAGTTAGTGTTAAAGGTTAGGATTAGGTTTAGAGTTAGAGTTAGGGTTTAGGTTTAGAGTTAGGGGTATCGGTCCCTACAAGGATAGTAATATCAAACGTGTATGTGTGGAGATGCTACCTAGTACTTGCACTACACATTCTACAGACTATGTCAATGCAAAGTGACTTGAATGAGATTGGGAGACACTGAGGGAGACCGTGAGAGAGACAGGTAGACAGTGATGGAGACGGTGAGGGAGACGGTGAGGGAGACAGTGCAGGTGAGAGCAGCACAAAGTGTGAAAGACAACCCCTCAGACAACCCCTACTATCTGCCAAACCCGAAAGTCTGAAGAGCTGCTGCTTGGCAAGGCACCTAGCCTAGCTGCTAACTATCAAGCTAGCCAGGTTTCCTTGACAGTTTGAAAACAGCCCGCAACGCGGTTAGCCCTTGTGGCTGGGACTGCGGATAGTCCCAGGCTTGTGGATGTTTAAATTCCTGCTGTTTGTTGCTGTGCTGTTTGGAAATTGAGTGAAGTACCAGCATTAGCCTATGTTGCTACCATCATGTTAAAGGTAATGGAGTAATGGAGACAACAGTGTTTCACTCTCACCGGTGGCTTATCTTTTTAAGCACTAACAAGATGTCTATAAGCAATTGTTACGGTGATAGGAAAATAGCATCAAGAGCTTTGTCCAATTACTGGTGGACTCAACTAACAAAAGAATGGATGATCTGATCAGAGAAGTCCAAGACCTTAAGAGCAATCTGCAGTTTTCCCAGGGAGAGGTGGATATCATGAAAGAGACTTGTAGTCAGAACTAAGTCAACATCAACAGAGAAGAGGTGACTCTGGAATGCTGGCCTTCTAGGCAGAGTTCCTCTGTCCAGTCTCAACGTCAACAGTGAAGAGGCAACTCCGGGATGCTGGCCTTCTAAGCAGAGTTCCTCTGTCCAGTCTCAACGTCAACAGTGAAGAGGTGACTCCGTGATGCTGGCCTTCTAGGCAGAGTTCCTCTGTCCAGTCTCAACGTCAACAGAGAAGAGGTGACTCCGGAATGCTGGCCTTCTAGGCAGAGTTCCTCTGTCCAGTCTCCACGTCAACAGTGAAGAGGCGACTCCGGGATGCTGGCCTTCTAGGCAGAGTTCCTCTGTCCAGTCTCAATGTCAACAGAGAAACTATTGAGAATGATAGCAGACTATTGCCACTAGATATAGACAACCTAGATGGTAAACTATTGAGAATGATAGCAGACAATTGCCACCCTATTCTGCTATATCTTTAACTGAAGCCTAAAGGACTGTGTGTCCACAGGCGTGGAAGGAAGCTAAAGGAATTCCACTGCCTAAAAAGAGTAAAGCACCATTTTCTTGCCCTCAGCCGACCAATTAGTTTGCAGTCTGTTCTTAGTAAACTGATGGAGAGAATTGTGAACAAGTCAACTAAGGACTTTCAGCATGCATATAGAGATGGGCACTCAACTTGTACTGCACCGACTCAGGTGACAGATGATTGGTTAATAGAATAATCGGATAATAGGGTGACAGTTGAAGCTGTTTTGTTACATTTCAGTGCAGCCTTTGATGTTATTGATTATCAATTATTATTGAAGAAACACACTTGCTATGGCTTTACATCACCTGTCATCACATGGTTGGAGAGTTTATCCAATAGAATACAGTGTTCTTCAATGGAAGCTTCTCTAACATCAGATACGTACAGTGTGGTGTCCCTCAGGGCAGTTTCCTAGGGCCGTTACTATTCTCTATTTCTACTAATGATTTGTCACTGGTCTTACGCAAAGCTAGAACGACTATGTTGATGATTCCACACTCTACATGTTGGCAGCCAAAGCCAGTGAGCTCACAAAGTTTGAATGAGGAGTTACAGTCCGTATCAGAACGGGTGATCAATAATAAACTGGTTTTAAATACACATCTACACCTAAAAGCATTTGGTTCAAAACCTTCTCTAGGACCTAAACCTCAACTGGAGTTGTCAGATAGTTATTCCTTTACTCATTGTGGAGTTTCCCAGTATAAAAGTTGTGACCGTTAAGAAAGTTGAGGAACATTGGATGGTCAAGTCATATTGACAAAGTTGTTGTTGTTACAACATGGCTCAAGATTGTAACAATGGGAAACTCCACACTGAGTAAAGGAATAACTAAATGAATTTATTCCAGAAATAAAGTAAACACTCACAACAATAATCAGATGAGGCATGAAGGTCAGGAAATTAGGCGTCAACTGCCAAAACCACAACAAAATAACCAAAGGTATGCATGGAGAGAGGAATCTCTTGCTGAATGGGGAAACAGTGGCTTTATGCCACAGCTGAGCTTACACAGGTGTGCCCCATCAGCACTGACAACTCTCCCAGCTCCGCCCACCTATCCTGCTCTGCCCACCTATCCTACTCCGCCCACCTCTCCAACTCCGCCCACCTCACCAGCTCCGCCCACCTCTCCTGCTCCGCCCACCTCTCCAACTCCGCTCACCTCTCCAACTCCGCCCACCTCACCAGCTCCGCCCACCTCTCCAACTCCGCCCACCTCACCAGCTCTGCCCACCTCTCCTACTCCGCCCACCTGTCCTCCTCCGCCCACCTCTCCTCCTCCGCCCACCTCTCCTGCTCCGCCCACCTATCCTCCTCCGCCCAACTCTCCAGCTCCGCCCACCTCTCCAACTCCGCCCACCTCTCCAATTCTCCGCCCACCTATTCTTCTACGCCCAACTATCCTGCTCCGACACATTTCGTCCTCCGCCCACCTCTCCTCCTCCACCCAATAATCTCCTACTCTGCCCACCTCTTCTCCTCCTCCGCCCACCTCTCCTCCTCCTCCTCCGCCCACCTCTCCTCCTCCTCCGCCCACCTCTCCTCCTCCTCCTCCGCCCACCTCTCCTCCTCCACCCACCAATCTCCGGCAGGAAGTAAGCACAGCAAAACCCAGTAGACAGAGTAGGGTGGGGCCGTCACATTGTGAAGATGGGGAGGGGTTAGTCTGTTATATAAGATGTTCTGTGTTTTTATTTTTACATACAAATCAACTGTACTAGTTGTTCAGGCTGTGGTCTTGTCCCATCTTGATTACTGTCTGGTAATAGAGCTGTCACGTTCTGACCTCAGTTCCTTTGTTATGTCTTTGTTTTAGTATGGTCAGGGCGTGAGTTGGGGTGGGTAGTCTATGTTCTTTTTTCTATGTTGTGTTTATGTGTTTGGCCTGGTATGGTTCTCAATCAGAGGCAGGTGTCGCTCGTTGTCTCTGATTGAGAATCATACTTAGGTAGCCTGTTTTCCCCATTTTGGTTGTGGGTGTTTATTTTCTGTTGTGTGTCTGCACCAGACAGAACTGTTTCGTTTTAGTTTCTGTCGTTCACATTGTTATTTTGCATTTTCAGTGTTCAGTTGATTCATTAAATATTAACATGGACATATACCACGCTGCGCTTTGGTTTCATTCCAACGACGATCGTTACAACAGCAAAGAAAGACCTAGCAACACTAGACTCTATTATTATGGTAGGAGATGGTAGGAGACTGTTTCAAATACCTCAATGGACCGTAAAGGAAATCACCACCTTCACGCACTTAGATAAATTAGGAATATCATGGAGGCATTAGAACTAGGGGTTATATGAACTAGGGGTTATATGGAGACATTAGAACTAGGGGTTATATGGAGGCATTAGAACTAGGGGTTATATGAACTAGGGGTTATATGAACTAGGGGTTATATGAACGGTGAGGGGGGGGTGAGGTATGGTGGGGTGGGTGGGTATGGTGAAGGGGGGGTGGGATAGGGTGGGGTATGGTGAGGTATGGTGGGGTATGGTGAGGGGGGGTGGGGTATGGTGAGGGGTGGTGGGGTATGGTGGGATATGGTGAGGGGGGGGTGGGGTATGGTGAGGGGGTGAGGTTTGGTGGGGTATGGTGGGATATGGTGAGGGGGGTGGGGTATGGTGGGGTATGGTGGGATATGGTGAGGTGGGTGGGGTATGGTTGGATATGGTGAGGTGGGTGGGGTATGGTGGGGTATGGTGAGGGGGGGTGAGGTATGGTGGGGTATGGTGAGGGGGGGTGAGGTATGGTGGGTTATGGTGAGGGGTGGTGAGGTATGGTGGGGTATGGTGAGGGGTGGTGAGGTATGGTGAGGGGGGGTGAGGTATGGTGGGGTATGGTGAGGGAGCTATGGTGGGGTATGGTGAGGGGGGGCGTGGGGTATGGTGAGGGATATGGTGAGGGGGTGGGGTATGGTGGGGTATGGTGGGATCTGGTGAGGGGGGTGGGGTATGGTGCGATATGGTGAGGTGGGTGGGGTATGTTGGGGTATGGTGAGGGGGGGTGAGGTATGGTGGGGTATGGTGAGGGGGGGTGAGGTATGGTGGGGTATGGTGAGGGTATTGGGTAGGTTTTGGGATGAGGTGAGGTTTTGGGATGAGGGGAGGTTTTGGGATGAGGGGAGGTTTTGGGATGAGGGGAGGTTTTGGGATGAGGGGAGATTTTGTGATGAGGGGAGATTTTGTATCTCAACATGGTAAACAGTGAAATAAGTATAGCCAGTTATAATTGTAATGGCTTAGCAGATAATAAGAAAACACAATCAGTATTTCCCTGGATAAAAGAGAAGGAATATAATATCTATTGTTGCCAGGAAACCTAGAGGAAGTTGGCTGGCAAAAGGAGATATATTTCTCCCATAGGCAAAGAGACTGAAAAAGGATTGATGATATTAATGAACAGTCATTTTGATCCGAATGTGCAAACTGCTCAAAAAGATCTGCAAGGAAGCTGGATCCATCTACATATGTCACTGGATCACAAACAGACCTGGTTTATTAATCTGTACTGTCTAAATGCTGATCATCTGTCGTCCTGCCCCTTGAACGAGGCAGTTCCCCCAGTAGGCTGTCATTTCTAAATAAGAATTTGTTATTTTAACTGACTTGCCTCGTTAAATAAATACTTAAAACATCTCATGGAACAGTGAGTACTATGAGGGAACACGCACAAACACTATTTCGTTTTTAGTTGATTGTTTGTATTATTGTTTACTGTTTGTATATATTTTGTATTTTAAATGCGACTGTCCGTGTCGTTGTTGACACCCGCCATGTTTAGTGTTCTTGTGGACCACAGGGGGAATAGGCACTGCCTCTGCAAAAGCTCATGGGGATCCAAATAAACAAATAATATTTTTTCTAGTTTCACAGTCTTGCACCGTGTGTGTGTGTGTGTGTGTGTGTGTGTGTGTGTGTGTGTGTGTGTGTGTCTAAGTGTGTGTGTGTGGTTATCACGTTAACAGGGCAGTTAGTGTGACAGAGCGCTCAACTCCCCAGGGTCCCCAATGTCAGAGAAGGGAAAGTGTGCGTGGGTGTTAAGGTGTGTTGTGATTCTGAGGTTAACAGAAGTTTATGTGTGTGTGTGTGTGTGTGTGTGTGTTAGGGTGTTTTGGGATTCTGAGGTTAACAGAAGTGTGTGTGTGTATATGTCTGTGTGTGTGTGTATGTATGTGTGTATGTATGTGTGTGTGTATATGTGTGTGTGTATGTATGTGTGTGTATATGTGTGTGTATATGTGTGTATATGTGTGTGTATATGTGTGTGTATATGTGTGTATATGTGTGTATATGTGTGTGTGTATGTATTTGTGTGTATATGTGTGTGTATATGTGTGTGTATATGTGTGTGTATATGTGTGTGTGTCTATGTGTATATACACGTTATCTGTGTCACTTTAAAGGGTGATGAAGTGCCAAAGCCAGAAATCACACACGCCGTCTCTCGCCACGCTGTCTCTTGCCACGCCGTCTCTCGCCACGCCGTCTCTCGCCACGCTGTCTCTCGCCACGCTATCTCTCGCCACGCTATCTCTCGCCACGCTGTCTCTCGCCACGCTGTCTCTCGCCACGCTGTCTCTCGCCACGCTATCTCTCGCCACTTCGAGTCTCACAGCGAGAGGAAGTCTATTTCTACTGAGTGTACGTGTGTTCGTGTCAGGCCTTGCATACTCAGGTCGTCTACCCCCTACTGAGAAAAACTCCTGACGTCTGTCTTTCTTCATAATCAAATAACATTCAGATCAGACACCCATATATATACCCCACAAGACATGCCACCAGGGGTCTCTTCACAGTCCCCGTTCAAAACTAATTCACGGCTATAAAAAAGTATTATATAGGGTCATGATCATTAAACTGAGGTCCTGACTCTGTAGTTCATCTGGGGCAGTGTCATGAGGTCCTGACTCTGTAGTTCATCTGGGGAAGGGTCATGAGGTCCTGACTCTGTAGTTCATCTGGGGAAGGGTCATGAGGTCCTGACTCTGTAGTTCATCTGGGGGAGGGTCATGAGGTCCTGACTCTAGTTCATCTGGGGAAGGGTCATGAGGTCCTGACTCTGTAGTTCATCTGGGGAAGGGTCATGAGGTCCCGACTCTAGTTCATCTGGGGAAGGGTCATGAGGTCCTAACTCTGTAGTTCATCTGGGGAAGGATCAAGGAGACAAAGGAGGCCGACAGCAGAGTATTTGAGTGGAGCTGGTTTTGGAGAGATCCCAATTTGACTTGAGAGAAGAGATCCCAATTTTGCTGGAGAGGAGAGATCCCAATTTGACTGGAGTGCAGAGCGAGAGTGGCCTGAAGGGTGTTTATCATCCCAAATGGCTCTGTAAGTGTGGAGAGGATATTCTCCGCTGCTGGCCGGCTCTCCAGGTACCATTACATGAGCCTGAAGACACTGGCCGTATCTCCAGGTACCATCACATGAGCCTGAAGACACTGGTTGTCTCTCCAGGTACCATCACATGAGCCTGAAGACACTGGCCGTATCTCCAGGTACCATCACATGAGTCTGAAGACACTGGCAGGCTCTCCAGGTTCCATCATATGAGTCTGAAGACACTGGCCGTCTCTCCAGGAACCATCACATGAGCCTGAAGACACTGGCAGGCTCTCCAGGTACCATCACATGAGCCTGAAGACATTGGCCGCCTCTCCAGGTACCATGACATGAGTCTGAAGACACTGGCTGTCTCTCCAGGTACCATCACATGAGCCTGAAGACACTGGCCGTATCTCCAGGTACCATCACATGAGCCTGAAGACACTGGCCGTCTATCCATGTACCATCACATGAGTCTGAAGACACTGGCCAGCTCTCCAGGTTCCATCACATGAGCCTGAAGACACTGGCTGTCTCTCCAGGTTCCATCACATGAGCCTGATGACACTGGCCATCTCTCCATGAGCCTGAAGACACTGGCCGTCTATCAATGTACCATCACATGAGCCTGAAGATACTGGCCATCTCTCCAGGTTCCATCACATGAGCCTGATGACACTGGCTGGCTCTCCAGGTACCATCACATGAGCCTGAAGACACTGGCCGCCTCTCCAGGTTCCATCACATGAGCCTGAAGACACTGGCCGTCTCTCCAGGTACCATCACATGAGCCTGAAGACACTGGCCGCCTCTCCATGAGCCTGAAGACAATGGCAGTCTCTCCAGGAACCATCTCATGAGCCTGAAGACACTGGCCGTCTCTCCAGGTTCCATCACATGAGCCTGAAGACACTGGCCGTCTCTCCATGAGCCTGAAGCTCCAGACAGGCCAAACTCCTGTTTCTAAAAATGTATTCAAAAATTGAATTCAAAAGCACTAATTAGTGATTTTTCATTTAATTTGTATTTAATTCTATGTAAGTCACAGCCTATATGTACAATGTACTGACTATAATGGTTTAATCCAACTAAATGTTTTTTAAATGCTGAGTGCTGTATGTCCCTACCAGCCTATTGTGTCTCAGTCCCAAAAGCTTCACAATGTATTTCTTTGTAGACTATAGCATTGAAACAACTGAAATAATATAGCCTCAATAATTCATTTAGTTAGACTCCCTGTCTGGCTCCTGACCTATTTAGACTGTTAATATGCTGTTTAATAAGATATGTAGTCTATTCAGAGTGTTTATTTTACATTTATTTCACCTTTATTTAACCAGGTAGGCCAGATCACCTTTATTTAACCAGGTAGGCCAGATCACCTTTATTTAACCAGGTAGGCCAGTTGACAAAAAGTTCTTATTTACAACAGCGACCTGGACAAGATAAAGCAAAGCAGTTTGACACAAACAACAACACAGAGTTACATATAAACAAACGTACAGTCAACATCACAATGGAAAAATCTATATACAGTGTGTGCAAATGTAGAAGAGTAGGGAGGAAGACAATAAATTGGCCATAGAGGCGAAATAATTACAATTTAGCATTATAATATTGGAGTGATAGATGTGCAGATGATGATGTGCAAGTAGAGATACTGGGGTGCAAAAGAGCAAGAGGGTAAGTAATAATATGGGGATGAGGTAGTTGGGTGGGCTATTTACAGATTGGCTGTGTACAGGTAAGCTGCTCTGACAGCTGATGCTTAAAGTTAGAGAGGGAGATATAAGACTCCAGCTTCAGAGATTTCTGCAATTCGTTCCAGTCATTGGCAGCAGAGAACTGGAAGGAAAGTCGGGTAAAGCAAGTGTTGGCTTCGGGGATGACCAGTGAGATATACCTGCTGGAGTGCGTGGTATGGGTGGGTGTTGCTATGGTGACCAGTGAGCTGAGATAAGGTGGGGCTTGTAGATGACCTGGAGCCAGTGGGTTTGGCGACAAATATGAAGCGAGGGCCAGCCAACGAGAGCATACAGGTTGCAGTGGTGGGTAGTATATGGGGCTTTGGTGACAAAACGGATGGCACTGTAATAAACTACATCCAGTTTGCTGAGTAGAGTGTTGGAGGCTATTTCGTAAATGACATCGCTGAAGTCAAGGATCGGCAAGATAGTCAGTTTTACGAGGGAATATTTGGAGGCATGACTGAAGGAGGCTTTGTTGCGAAATAGGAAGCCGGTTCTAGATTTAATTTTGGATTGGAGATGTTTAATGTGAGTCTGGAAGGAGAGTTTACAGTCTAACCAGGCACCTAGGTATTTGTAGTAGTCCACATATTCTAAGTCACAACCGTCCAGAGTAGTGAAGCTGATCGGGCATGCGGGTGCGGGCAGCGATCGGTTGAAGAGCATGCACTTAGTTTTACTAGTATTTAAAAGCAGTTGGATTTACGGAAGGAGAGTTGTATGGCATTGAAGCTCGTCTGGAGGTTAGTTAACACAGTGTCCAAAGAAGGGCCAGATGTATACAGAATGGTGTTGTCTGCGTATAGGTGGAGCAGAGTATCAGCAGCAGCAAGAGCGACATCATTGATATACACAGAGAAAAGAGTCGGCCTGAGAATTGAACCCTGTGGCACCCCCATAGAGACTGCCAGAGATCCAGACAACAGCCCCTCCAATTTGACACACTGAACTCTATCTGAGAAGTAATTGGTGAACCAGTTGAGGCAGTCATTTGAGAAGCCACGGCTGTTTAGTCTGCCAATAAGAATGTGATGATTGACAGAGTCGAAAGCCTTGGCCAGGTCGATGAATACGGCTGCACAGTACTGTCTTCTATCGATGGCGGTTCTGATATCGTTTAGGACCTTGAGCGTGGCTGAGGTGCATCCATGACCAGCTCTGAAACCAGATTGCATAGCGGAGTAGGTCCGGTGGGATTCGAAGTGGTCGGTGATCTGTTTGTTAACTTATCTTTCGAAGACCGTAGAAAGGCAGGGTAGGATAGATATAGGTCTACAACAGTTTGGGTCTAGAGTGTCTCCCCCTTTGAAGAGAGGGATGACCGTGGCAGCTTTCCAATCATTGGGGATCTCAGATGATACAAAAGAGAGGTTGAACAGGCTAGTAATAGGGGTTGCAACAATTTTGGTGGATAATTTTAGAAAGAGAGGGTCCAGATTGTCTAGCCCAGCTGATTTGTGCGGATTCAGATTTTGCAGTTCTTTCAGAACATCAGCTATCTATATTTGAGTGAAGAAGAAGCGGTGTTTGGGCAAGTTGCCGCAAGGGGTGCTGAGATGTTGGCCGGGGTAACCAGGTGGAAAGCATGGTCAGCCATGGAAAAATGCTTATTGAAATGATCGATTATCGTAGATTTATCGGTGGTGACAGTGTTTCCTATCCCTTAGTGCAGTGGGCAGCTGGGAGGATATTCTCTTATTCTCCATGGACTTTGTAGTGTCCAAAAACTTTTTGGAATTAGTGCTACAGGATGCAAATTTCTGTTTGTAAAAGCTAGCCTTTGCTTTCCTAACTGACTGAGTATATTGGTTCCTGGCTTCCCTGAAAATGTGCAAATCGTGGGGGCTATTCGGTGCTAATGCAGGATGCCACAGGAGGTTTTTGTGCTGGTCAAGGGCAGTTAAGTATGGGGGGAACCAAGGGCTATATCTATTCTTAGTTCTACATTTTTTGAATGGGGCATGCTTATCTAAGATGGTGAGGGAAGCACTTGTAAAGAGCAACCAGGTATCCTCAGCTGACGGGATGAGGTCAATATCCTTCCAGAATACCCGGGCCAGATTGATTAGAAAGTGTTTTAGGAAGTGTTTGACAGTGATGAGGGGTGGTCATTTGACCGCGGACCCATTACGCATGCAGGCAATGAGGCAATGATAGCTGAGATCAATCAGCTGAGATCGATCAACAAGACAATCAAAACAGACATCCCACTGCCATACCATCTTGGAAGTTAGGCTATATGCTGTTTAATATGCTATGTAGTCTATTCAGAGTGTTAATATGCTGTTTAAATATGCTATATAGTCTATTCAGAGTGTTTAATATGCTATGTAGTCTATTCAGAGTGTTTAATATGACATGTAGCCTATTCAGAGTGTTTAATATGACATGTAGTCTATTGAGATTGTGTAATATGACATGTAGCCTATTTATAGTGTTTAATATGACATGTAGCCTATTCAGAGTGTGTATATGCTGTTTAATATGACATGTAGCCTATTCAGAGTGTTTAATATGACATGTAGCCTATTCAGAGTGTTAATATGACATGTAGCCTATTCAGAGTGTTTAATATGACATGTAGTCTATTCAGAGTGTTTAATATGACATGTAGCCTATTCAGAGTGTTTAATATGACATGTAGCCTATTCAGAGTGTTTAATATGACATGTAGTCTATTCAGAGTGTTAATATGACATGTAGCCTATTCAGAGTGTTTAATATGACATGTAGCCTATTCAGAGTGTTTAATATGACATGTAGTCTATTCAGAGTGTTTAATATGACATGTAGCCTATTCAGAGTGTTAATATGCTGTTTAATATGACATGTAGTCTATTCAGAGTGTTTAATATGACATGTAGCCTATTCAGAGTGTTTAATATGACATGTAGTCTATTCAGAGTGTTTAATATGACATGTAGTCTATTCAGAGTGTTTAATATGACATGTAGTCTATTCAGAGTGTTAATATGCTGTTTAATATGACATGTAGTCTATTCAGAGTGTTTAATATGACATGTAGCCTATTCAGAGTGTTTAATATGACATGTAGCCTATTCAGAGTGTTAATATGACATGTAGTCTATTCAGAGTGTTAATATGCTGTTTAATATGACATGTAGTCTATTCAGAGTGTTTAATATGACATGTAGTCTATTCAGTGTTAATATGTTGTTTAATATGACATGTAGTCTATTCAGAGTGTTTAATATGACATGTAGTCTATTCAGAGTGTTTAATATGACATGTAGTCTATTCAGAGTGTTTAATATGACATGTAGTCTATTCAGAGTGTTTAATATGACATGTAGTCTATTCAGAGTGTTTAATATGACATGTAGTCTATTCAGAGTGTTTAATATGACATGTAGTCTATTCAGAGTGTTTAATATGACATGTAGTCTATTCAGAGTGTTTAATATGACATGTAGTCTATTCAGAGTGTTTAATATGACATGTAGTCTATTCAGAGTGTTAATATGCTGTTTAATATGACATGTAGTCTATTCAGAGTGTTTAATATGACATGTAGCCTATTCAGAGTGTTTAATATGACATGTAGCCTATTCAGAGTGTTAATATGACATGTAGTCTATTCAGAGTGTTAATATGCTGTTTAATATGACATGTAGTCTATTCAGAGTGTTTAATATGACATGTAGTCTATTCAGTGTTAATATGTTGTTTAATATGACATGTAGTCTATTCAGAGTGTTTAATATGACATGTAGTCTATTCAGAGTGTTTAATATGACATGTAGTCTATTCAGAGTGTTAATATGCTGTTTAATATGACATGTAGTCTATTCAGAGTGTTTAATATGACATGTAGTCTATTCAGAGTGTTTAATATGACATGTAGTCTATTCAGAGTGTTTATATACTGTTTAATATGACATGTAGTCTATTCAGAGTGTTAATATGACATGTAGCCTATTCAGAGTGTTTAATATGACATGTAGCCTCCTCAGTGTTTATATGCTATTTAATATGACATGTAGTCTATTCAGAGTGTTTATGTACTGTTTAATATGACATGTAGTCTATTCAGAGTGTTTAATATGACATGTAGCCTATTCAGAGTGTTTAATATGACATGTAGTCTATTCAGAGTGTTTAATATGACATGTAGCCTATTCAGAGTGTTTAATATGACATGTAGCCTATTCAGAGTGTTTAATATGACATGTAGTCTATTCAGAGTGTTTAATATGACATGTAGTCTATTCAGAGTGTTAATATGACATGTAGTCTATTCAGAGTGTTAATATGCTGTTTAATATGACATGTAGCCTATTCAGAGTGTCAATATGCTGTTTAATATGACATGTAGTCTATTCAGAGTGTTTAATATGACATGTAGCCTATTCAGAGTGTTTAATATGACATGTAGTCTATTCAGAGTGTTTAATATGACATGTAGTCTATTCAGAGTGTTAATATGACATGTAGCCTATTCAGAGTGTCAATATGCTGTTTAAATATGCTATGTAGTCTATTTAGAGTGTTAATTTAGAGTGTTAATATGACATGTAGTCTATTCAGAGTGTTTAATATGACATGTAGCCTATTCAGAGTGTTTAATATGACATGTAGTCTATTCAGAGTGTTTAATATGACATGTAGTCTATTCAGAGTGTTTAATATGCTATGTAGTCTATTCAGAGTGTTAATATGCTGTTTAAATATGACATGTAGCCTATTCAGAGTGTTTAATATGACATGTAGTCTATTCAGAGTGTTTAATATGACATGTAGCCTATTCAGAGTGTTTAATATGACATGTAGCCTATTCAGAGTGTTTAATATGACATGTAGTCTATTCAGAGTGTTAATATGCTGTTTAATATGACATGTAGCCTATTCAGAGTGTTAATATGCTGTTTAATATGACATGTAGCCTATTTGAATTGTGTGTGTTTCTTACATTCACCTTGTCATGTTTATTCAAATACTGCTGTGTACTGACCTGTCCTGCTGGGTAGATGTCATGATGATGTCAGAGGTAATTATTATTATTATTAGATGTCATTATGATGTCAGAGGTTATTATTAATAGAAGTCATTATGATGTCAGAGGTTATTATTATTAGACGTCATTATGATGTCAGGGAAAATTCTTATTATCATTAGATGTCATTAAGATGTCAGAGGTCATTATTAATATTAGATGTCAATATGATGTCAGAGGTAATTATTATTATTATTAGATATCATGATGATGTCAGAGGTAATTATTATTATTAGATGTAATTATGAAGTCAGAGGTAATTATTATTATTATTAGATATCATGATGATGTCAGAGGTAATTATGATTATTAGATGTCACTATGATGTCATTATTATACATGTCTTTAAATGTTTTATTAATGTTTTAGGATTTACTTGTAGTTTTTCGTGTTTAAAATAAAATATATATATATATATATTCTAAGGGTGGATCAGCTTTAATATTGCAAAAATATTGTTGCTTCCATCAATGCAATTGTCTGCCTCATTTCCAATCCCCCATATATTTTTGGGGTAAATACAGTGAGGCAAAAAAGTATTTAGTCAGCCACCAATTGTGCAAGTTCTCCCACTTAAAAATATGAGAGAGGCCTGTAATTTTCATCATAGGTACACTTCAACTATGACAGACAAAATGAGAAAAAAAATCCAGAAAATTACATTGTAGGATTTTGAATGAATTTATTTGCAAATCATGGTGGAAAATAAGTATTTGGTCAATAACAAAAGTTTATCTCAATACTTTGTTATATACCCTTTGTTGGCAATGACAGAGGTCAAACGTTTTCTGTAAGTCTTCACAAGGTTTTCACACACTGTTGCTGGTATTTTGGCCCATTCCTCCATGCAGATACTTTTTTGTATAAACATTCATACATATACACCACATACACTCTGTTTTTAGAGTATACCTGTATTATTATTCCCCACCAACCCTACCACCCCTCCCCCGATTGGAGTAAACTAATTAACAATAAACACATCTTATACACATTTTACAGACACAAACTATTTCACAATAGTTATATTTTGTTTGTTTTTATGTCCTTCCTCTATTTCTGATGTCCATCCAGTTTGATTTCTATTTGTAACTGTGCTATTTCACAACAGTTCTGAACCTATATACATTTTACAGACCCCGTATGTTTACATTGGTTATCTTGTTATTAGTCCCACCCTGCAGCTCCATTCAACCCCTCCCATCTCTCTCTCAACACCATC
>NC_143037.1:80095000-80105000 GCF_057628025.1 Oncorhynchus mykiss
TGAGATAAGGGAGGTAAAGGCAAAAAGGCCATGGTGGCAAAGTAGATACAATATAGCAAGTAAAACACTGGAATGGTAGATTTGCATTGGGAGAATGTGCAAAGTAGAAATAAAAATAATGGGGGTGCAAAAGACCAAAATAAATAAATAAATAAAATACAGTAGGGAAAGAGGTAGTTGTTTGGGCTAAATTATAGGTGGGCTATGTACAGGTGCAGTAATCTGTGAGCTGCTCTGACAGTTGGTGCTTAAAGCTAGTGAGGGAGATAAGTGTTTCCAGTTTCAGAGATTTTTGTAGTTCGTTCTAGTCATTGGCAGCAGAGAACTGGAAGGAGAGGCGGCCAAAGAAATAATTGGTTTTGGGGGTGACTAGAGAGATATACCTGCTGGAGCGTGTGCTATAGGTGGGAGATGCAATGGTGACCAGCGAGCTGAGATAAGGGGGGACTTTACCTAGCAGGGTCTTGTAGATGACATGGAGCCAGTGGGTTTGGCGACGAGTATGAAGCGAGGGCCAGCCAACGAGAGCGTACAGGTCGCAATGGTGGGTAGTATATGGGGCTTTGGTGACAAAACTGATTGCACTGTGATAGACTGCATCCAATTTGTTGAGTAGGGTATTGGAGGCTATTTTGTAAATGACATCGCCAAAGTCGAGGATTGGTAGGATGGTCAGTTTTACAAGGGTATGTTTGGCAGCATGAGTGAAGGATGCTTTGTTGCGAAATAGGAAGCCAATTCTAGATTTAACTTTGGATTGGAGATGTTTGATATGGGTCTGGAAGGAGAGTTTACAGTCTAACCAGACACCTAAGTATTTGTAGTTGTCCACGTATTCTAAGTCGGAGCCGTCCAGAGTAGTAATGTTGGACAGGCGGGTAGGTACAGGTAGCGATCGGTTGAAGAGCATGCATTTAGTTTTACTTGTATTTAAGAGCAATTGGAGGCCACGGAAGGAGAGTTGTATGGCATTGAAGCTTGCCTGGAGGGTTGTTAGCACAGTATCCAAAGAAGGGCCAGAAGTATACAGAATGGTGTCGTCTGCATAGAGGTGGATCAGAGACTCACCAGCAGCAAGAGCGACCTCATTGATGTATACAGAGAAGAGAGTCGGTCCAAGAATTGAACCCTGTGGCACCCCCATAGAGACTGCAAGAGGTCCGGACAGCAGACCCTCCGATTTGACACACTGAACTCTATCAGAGAAGTAGTTGGTGAACCAGGCGAGGCAATCATTTGAGAAACCAAGGCTGTCGAGTCTGCCGATGAGGATGTGGTGATTGACAGAGTCGAAAGCCTTGGCCAGATCAATGAATACGGCTGCACAGTAATGTTTCTTATCGATGGCGGTTAAGATATCATTTAGGACCTTGAGCGTGGCTGAGGTGCACCCATGACCAGCTCTGAAACCAGATTGCATAGCAGAGAAGGTATGGTGAGATTCGAAATGGTCGGTAATCTGTTTGTTGACTTGGCTTTTGAAGACCTTAGAAAGGCATGGTAGGATAGATATAGGTCTGTAGCAGTTTGGGTCAAGAGTGTCACCCCCTTTGAAGAGGGGGATGACCGCAGCTGCTTTCCAATCTTTGGGAATCTCAGACGACACGAAAGAGAGGTTGAACAGGCTAGTAATAGGGGTGGCAACAATTTTGGCAGATAATTTTAGAAAGAAAGGGTCCAGATTGTCTAGCCCGGCTGATTTGTAGGGGTCCAGATTTTGCAGCTCATTCAGAACATCAGCTGAGCAGATTTGGGAGAAGGAGAAATGGGGAAGGCTTGGGCGAGTTGTTGTGGGGGGTGCAGTGCTGTTGACCGGGGTAGGAGTAGCCAGGTGGAAAGCATGGCCAGCCGTAGAAAAATGCTTATTGAAATTCTCAATTATAGTGGATTTATCAGTGGTGACAGTGTTTCCTATCTTCAGTGCAGTGGGCAGCTGGGAGGAGGGGTTCTTATTCTCCATGGACTTTACAGTGTCCCAGAACTTTTTTGAGTTAGTGTTGCAGGAAGCAAATTTCTGCTTGAAAAAGCTAGCCTTGGCTTTTCTAACTGCCTGTGTATAATGGTTTCTAGCTTCCCTGAACAGCTGCATATCACGGGGGCTGTTCGATGCTAATGCAGAACGCCATAGGATGTTTTTTTGTTGGTTAAGGGCAGTCAGGTCTGGGGAGAACCAAGGGCTATATCTATTCCTGGTTCTAAATTTCTTGAATGGGGCATGTTTATTTAAGATGGTTAGGAAGGCATTCAAAAAAAATATCCAGGCATCCTCTACTGACGGGATGAGATCAATATCCTTCCAGGATACCCCGGCCAGGTCGATTAGAAAGACCTGCTCGCTGAAGTGTTTCAGGGAGCGTTTTACAGTGATGAGTGGAGGTCGTTTGACCGCTGACCCATTACGGATGCAGGCAATGAGGCAGTTATTGCTGAGATTTTGGTTGAAAACAGCAGAGGTGTATTTAGAGGGCAAGTTGGTTAGGATGATATCTATGAGGGTGCCCGTGTTTAAGGCTTTGGGGAGGTACCTGGTAGGTTCATTGATAATTTGTGTGAGGTTGAGGGCATCAAGTTTAGATTGTAGGATGGCTGGGGTGTTAAGCATGTTCCAATTTAGGTCGCCTAACAGCACAAGCTCTGAAGATAGATGGGGGGCAATCAGTTCACATATGGTGTCCAGAGCACAGCTGGGGGCAGAGGGTGGTCTATAGCAGGCGGCAACGGTGAGAGACTTGTTTTTAGAGAGGTGGATTTTAAAAGTAGAAGTTCAAATTGTTTGGGTACAGACCTGGATAGTAGGACAGAACTCTGCAGGCTATCTTTGCAGTAGATTGCAACACCGCCCCCTTTGGCAGTTCTATCTTGTCTGAAAATGTTGTAGTTTGGAATTAAAATGTCTGAATTTTTGGTGGTCTTCCTAAGCCAGGATTCAGACACAGCTAGAACATCCGGGTTGGCAGAGTGTGCTAAAGCAGTGAATAGAACAAACTTAGGGAGGAGGCTTCTAATGTTAACATGCATGAAACCAAGGCTATTACGGTTACAGAAGTCGTCAAAAGAGAGCGCCTGGGGAATAGGAGTGGAGCTAGGCACTGCAGGGCCTGGATTCACCTCTACATCGCCAGATGAACAGAGTAGTAGTAGAATAAGGGTGCGGCTAAAAGCAATAAGAATTGGTCGTTTAGAACGTCTGGAACAGAGAGTAAAAGGAGGTTTCTGGGGGCGATAAAATAGCATCAAGGTATAATGTACAGACAAAGGTAAGGTAGGATGTGAATACAGTGGAGGTAAACCTAGGTATTGAGTGATGAAGAGAGAGATATTGTCTCTAGAAACATCATTGAAACCAGGAGATGTCATTGCATGTGTGGGTGGTGGAAGGTAAGGTATAATGAGCAGGACTAGAGGCTCTACAGTGAAATAAGCCAATAAACACTAACCAGAACAGCAATGGACAAGGCATATTGACATGAAGGAGAGGCATGCTCAGTCGAGTGATCAAAAGGGTCCAGTGAGTGGAGAGGTTTGGTTGGGGGTCACGGCGATTTAGACAGCTAAATCGGTAGCAAGCTAGCATAGGAGCAAGCTAGCATAAGATGGAGGTCTGTTATTAGCCAACTCTTGCGTTCCGTCAGTAGATTAGTGGGTTTCCGTGTGGTAGAGGGGATGAATCCAAATCACACAACAACAACAAAAATAAAAACAATAGATATAGTTATAGAGGCCCAAGAAGAAAAATAAATCAATAAATAAAAATAAAATAAAAATTGTCCGATTGTCTATTCAGATAGCAGCCGATAAGATAGCCAACGGCTAGCAGGCCGCAGATGAGCGCCCAGGCAACGTTGCGCCGGAGGAGCCAGCCGGACAGTTCCCTCGGGTAGACAACGTCGGCAGTCTAGCCGTGAAGGCCCGGTGGGGCTCCGCGTATGCAGCAAAACGGGTCCGGATAGGTGACTGCAGCCCAGGAGTGATTGATGGAACTCTTCAGCTGGCTAGCTCTGGAACAATTGATGTTAGCTCCGGAATCGACGAAAGCCGATAGTCACACGGATAGCAGCTAGCTAGCTGCGAGATCCAGGCATGGACGTCCAGAGCCAGCGGCCGAAATCCAGGGACATGGAGAGAAAAATTGGTCCGATACAAAACTGACGATAGATTCTCGAGCCAAAGGACAGCCGATGACCACAAACCGTGGTCAGCTGAGTACCAACGATTAGCCAGTAAATAAGCTAACTAGCTTCTGAACTAGCCCCTGAACCAGCTTCAGAGTAGCTTCTGGACCAGCTTCTGGCTAGCTCCCGGCTAGCTTCTGGCTAATTTCTGGCTAGCCTCTCGGAGGATCACAGATCTGAGGTAAATAATACTTTTTTATATAAATATAAATTGGTGAAACGGATTGCAGGAGCGTGTTCTGAAGATGAGTTTTTGGAAAATTAAAAATGTATGTGAAAAAAAAGTTGTAAATATATATATATACGGGACACGACAGGACGAGGACAAAAATACGTCTGAACTGCTATGCCATCTTGGGAGAGTCTGTAGCTCTCTGACTGTAGCCTTTAGCCACAAGACCGTCTGCTCACCTGACCTAGAATTCCTTAGAATCAAATGCAGGCCATATTACCTCCCAAGATAATTCTCGTCAGTTATCGTCTCAGCTGTGTACATTCCCCCTCAAACAGACACCACGACGGCCTTCAAGGAACTTCACTAGACTCCACGTAAACTGGAAACCATATATCCTGAGGCTGCATTTATTTAGCTGGGTATTTTAACAAACCATGACCATGACGCCATCTTGCTCCTACCGTCTTATAGGCAGAAACTCAAGCAGGATGTACAAATGACTAGAACCATTCACCGCTAGTCAGACCAATCGGAATCCAAGCTTCAAGATTGTTTAAATCACGCGAACTGGGATAAGTTCAAGAACAACATCGACCTATACGCTGACTCGGTGAGTGAGTTTATTAGGAAGTGCATTGGAGATGTTGTACCCACTGTGACTATTAAACCTACCATAACCAGAAATCGTGGATAGATGGCGGCATTCGCGCAAAAGTGAAAGCGCAAACCATCGCATTTAACCATGGAAAGAGGTCTGGGAATATGTCTGAATATAAACCGTGTAGTTATTCCCTCAGCAAGGCAATCAAACAAGCAAAATGCCAGTACAGGGACAAGGTGGAACGAGGACTGGGTATATGGCTGAATATAAACAGTGTAGTTATATAGGGACAAAGTGGAGTCGCAATTCAATGGCTCAGACACAAGACGTATGTGGCAGTGTCTACAGGAAAAAACGGACTACAAAAATACAACCTGCCATGGACACCGACGTCACACTTCCAGACAAACTAAACACCTTCTTCGCCTGCTTTGAGGATAGTACAGTGCCACCATCGCAGCCCGCTAACAAGGTCTGCGACCCCACCCCCTTCTCCATGGTCGACGTGAGTAAAACATTTGAATGTGTTAACCCTCGCAAGGCTGCAGGCCCAGACGACATCCCTAGCCGTGTCCTCAGAGCATGCGCAGACCAGCTGGCTGGTGTGTTTACAGATATAATCAATCAATCCTTATCCCAGTCTGCTGTTCCCACATGCTTCAAGAGGGCCACCATTGTTCCTGTTCCCAAGAAAGCTAAGGTAACTGAGCTAAACGACTATTGCCCCGTAGCACTCACCTCCGTCATCATGAAGTGCTTTGAGAGACTAGTCAAGGATCATATCACCTCCACCCTACCTGACACCCTAGACCCACTTCAGTTTGCTTACCGCCCAAATAGGTCCACAGACGATGCAATCGCCATCCCACTGCACACTGCCCTAACCCATCTGGACAAGAGGAATACCTATGTGAGAATGCTGTTCATCGACTGCAGCTCAGCATTTAACACCATAGTACCCTCCAAACTCGTCCTCAAGCTAGAGGCCCTGGATCTCGACCCCGCCCTGTGCAACTGGGTCCTGGACTTCCTGACTGGCCGCCCCCAGGTGGTGAAGGTAGAAAACAAAATGTATATCTGATGGGCCGCCCCCAGAATATACAGTGCCTTGCGAAAGTATTCGGCCCACTTGAACTTTGCGACCTTTTGCCACATTTCAGGCTTCAAACATAAAGATATAAGATATAAAACTGTATTTTTTTGTGAAGAATCAACAACAAGTGGGACACAATCATGAAGTGGAACGACATTTATTGGATATTTCAAACTTTTTTAACAAATCAAAAACTGAAAAATTGGGCGTGCAAAATTATTCAGCCCCTTTACTTTCAGTGCAGCAAACTCTCTCCAGAAGTTCAGTGAGGATCTCTGAATGATCCAATGTTGACCTAAATGACTAATGATGATAAATACAATCCACCTGTGTGTAATCAAGTCTCCGTATAAATGCACCTGCACTGTGATAGTCTCAGAGGTCCGTTAAAAGCGCAGAGAGCATCATGAAGAACAAGGAACACACCAGGCAGGTCCGAGATACTGTTGTGAAGAAGTTTAAAGCCGGATTTGGATACAAAAAGATTTCCCAAGCTTTAAACATCCCAAGGAGCACTGTGCAAGCAATAATATTGAAATGGTAGGAGTATCAGACCACTGCAAATCTACCAAGACCTGGCCGTCCCTCTAAACTTTCAGCTCATACAAGGAGAAGACTGATCAGAGATGCAGCCAAGAGGCCCATGATCACTCTGGATGAACTGCAGAGATCTACAGCTGAGGTGGGAGACTCTGTCCATAGGACAACAATCAGTCGTATATTGCACAAATCTGGCCTTTATGGAAGAGTGGCAAGAAGAAAGCCATTTCTTAAAGACATCCATAAAAAGTGTTGTTTAAAGTTTGCCACAAGCCACCTGGGAGACACACCAAACATGTGGAAGAAGGTGCTCTGGTCAGATGAAACCAAAATGGAACTTTTTGGCAACAATGCAAAACGTTATGTTTGGCGTAAAAGCAACACAGCTGAACACACCATCCCCACTGTCAAACATGGTGGAGGCAGCATCATGGTTTGGGCCTGCTTTTCTTCAGCAGGGACAGGGAAGATGGTTAAAATTGATGGGAAGATGGATGGAGCCAAATACAGGACCATTCTGGAAGAAAACCTGGAAAAAAGACCTGAGACTGGGACGGAGATTTGTCTTCCAACAAGACAATGATCCAAAACATAAAGCAAAATCTACAATGGAATGGTTCAAAAATAAACATATCCAGGTGTTAGAATGGCCAAGTCAAAGTCCAGACCTGAATCCAATCGAGAATCTGTGGAAAGAAGTGACAACTGCTGTTCACAAATGCTCTCCATCCAACCTCACTGAGCTCCAGCTGTTTTGCAAGGAGGAATGGGAAAAAATGTCAGTCTCTCGATGTGCAAAACCGATAGAGACATACCCCAAGCGACTTACAGCTGTAATCGCAGCAAAAGGTGGCGCTACAAAGTATTAACTTAAGGGGGCTGAATCATTTTGCACGCCCAATTTTTCCGTTTTTGATTTGTTAAAAAAGTTTGAAATATCCAATGAATGTCGTTCCACTTCATGATTGTGTCCCACTTGTTGTTGATTCTTCACAAAAAAATACAGTTTTATATCTTTATGTTTGAAGCCTGAAATGTGGCAAAAGGTCGCAAAGTTCAAGTGGGCCGAATACTTTCGCAAGGCACTGTATACAGGGGGGTACCGGTACTTCCTATCCTCCTGCCCAATGTCTGACCATATCAGAATATATACAGGGGGGTACTTCCTAACCTCCTGCCCAATGTCTGACCATATCAGAATATATACAGGAGGGTACCGGTACTTCCTAATCTCCTGCCCAATGTCTAACCATATCAGAATATATACAGGGGGGTACTTCCTAACCTCCTGCCCAAAGTCTGACCATATCAGAATATATACAGGGGGGTACCGGTACTTCCTAACCTCCTGCCCAATGTCTGACCATATCAGAATATATACAGGGGGGTACCGGTACTTCCTAACCTCCTGCCCAATGTCTGACCATATCAGAATATATACAGGGGGGTACTTCCTAACCTCCTGCCCAATGTCTGACCATATCAGAATATATACAGGGGGGTACCGGTACTTCCTAACCTCCTGCCCAATGTCTAACCATATCAGAATATATACAGGGGGGTACTTCCTAACCTCCTGCCCAAAGTCTGACCATATCAGAATACATACAGGGGGGTACCGGTACTTCATAACCTCCTGCCCAATGTCTGACCATATCAGAATATATACAGGGGGGTACCGGTACTTCCTAACCTCCTGCCCAATGTCTGACCATATCAGAATATATACAGGGGGGTACCGGTACTTCCTAACCTCCTGCCCAATGTCTAACCATATCAGAATATATACAGGGGGGTACCGGTACTTCCTAACCTCCTGCCCAATGTCTGACCATATCAGAATATATACAGGGGGGTACCGGTACTTCCTAACCTCCTGCCCAAAGTCTGACCATATCAGAATATATACAGAAATAACTATATTTTATTTTTTATATGTACCGGTGACTTTACAGATATGTTATTATTATTAGAGATATGTACCGGTGACTTTACAGATATTTTATTATTATTAGAGATATGTACCAGTGACTAGAAAGATATTTTATTATTATTAGAGATATGTACCAGTGACTAGAAAGAGATTTATATATTTATATTTACATATTTTATTAGTCAGAAGGTACAGAGCTGCATGATAGAGGTTTATAGACAGAGGAGAAGAGAAGAGAAGAGAAGAGAAGAGAAGAGAAGAGAAGAGAAGAGAGGAGAGGAGAGGGGAAGAGAGGATAAGAGAGGAGAGGAGAGGGGAAGAGAGGATAAGAGAGGAGAGGAGAGGGGAAGAGAGGAGAGAGGAGGTTATGGAGAAGAGAGGAGAGGAGGTTATGGAGAAGAGAGGAGAGGGGAAGAGAGGAGAGGAGGTTATGGAGAAGAGAGGAGAGTAGACGAGAGGAGAGGAGAAGAGGTTTTGGAGAAGAGAGGAGAGGAGAGTAGGTTATGGGGAGGAGAGTAGAGGAGAGTAGGAGCGAGGAGAGGAGAGTAGGTTATGGAGAAGAGAGGAGAAGAGAGGAGAGTAGGAGGGAGGAGAGTAAGAGAGGAGAGGATGTTATGGAGAAGAGAGGAGAGTAGGAGAGAGTAGAGGAGAGAAGAGTAGGAGAGTAGGAGAGGAGAGTAGGAGAGAGGAGAGGAGAGGAGAGTAGGAGAGAGGAGAGGATGATATGGAGGAGATGAGAGGAGAGATGAGAGGAGAGGAGGTTATGGAGAAGAGAGGAGAAGTGAGGAGAGGAGAGTAGGAGAGGAGAGGAGAGTAAGAGAGAGGAGATGAGAGTAGGAGAGAGGAGAGGAGGATATGGAGGAGATGAGAGGAGAGGAGAGGAGGTTATGGAGAAGAGAGGAGAAGAGAGGAGAAGAGAGGAGAGTAGGAGAGAGGAGAGGAGAGGAGAGTAGGAGAGAGGAGAGGAGGATATGGAGTAGATGAGAGGAGAGGAGGTTATGGAGAAGAGAGGAGAAGAGAGGAGATTAGGAGAGAGGAGAGGAGGATATGGAGGAGACGAGAGGAGAGGAGGTTATGGAGGAGACGAGAGGAGAGGAGGTTATGGAGAAGAGAGGAGAAGAGAGGAGAAGAGAGGAGAGTAGGAGAGAGGAGAGGAGATTAGGAGAGAGGAGATGAGAGTAGGAGAGAGGAGAGGAGGATATGGAGGAGATGAGAGGAGAGGAGGTTATGGAGAAGAGGAGAGGAGGTTATGGAGAAGAGGAGAGGAGGTTATGGAGAAGAGAGGAGAGTAGGAGAGAGGAGAGGAGAAGAGAGTAGGAGAGAGGAGAGGAGGATATGGAGGAGATGAGAGGAGGTTATGGAGAAGAGGAGAGGAGAGGAGGTTATGGAGAAGAGAGGAGAGTAGGAGAGAGGAGAGGAGGTTATGGAGAAGAGAGGAGAGGAGAGGAGAGGAGGAAAGAGGAGAGGAGGATATGGAGGAGAGGAG
>NC_143037.1:80935000-80940000 GCF_057628025.1 Oncorhynchus mykiss
CTGGCTATTAAAACAGGCCTGGCTATTGAAACAGGCCTGGCTATTGAAACAGGCCGGGCTATTAAAACATGCCTCGCTATTAAAACAGGCCTGGCTATTAAAACAGGCCTGGCTATTGAAACAGGCCTGGCTATTAAAATAGGCCTGGCTATTAAAACAGGCCTTGCTATTAAAACAGGCCTGGATATTAAAACAAGCCTGCTATTGAAACAGGCCTGGCTATTAAAACAGGCCTGGCTATTAAAACAGGCCTGGCTATTAAAACAGGCCTGGCTATTGAAACAGGCCTGGCTATTGAAACAGACCTGGCTATTAAAACAGGCCTGGCTATTGAAACAGGCCTGGCTATTAAAACAGGCCTGGCTATTGAAACAGGCCTGGCTATTAAAACAGGCCTGGCTATTGAAACAGGCCTGGCTATTGAAACAGGTATGGCTGTTAAAACAGGCCTGGCAATTGAAACAGGCCTGGCTATTAAAACAGGCCTGGATATTAAAACAGGCCTCGCTATTGAAACAGGCCTGGCTATTGAAACAGACCTGGCTATTAAAACAGGCCTGACTATTGAAACAGGCCTGGCTATTTAAATAGGGCTGGCAATTGAAACAGGCCTGGCTATTGAAACAGGCCTGGCTATTAAAACAGGCCTGGCTATTGAAACAGGCCGGGCTATTAAAACAGGCATCTCTATTAAAACAGGCCTGGCTATTGAAACAGGCCTGGCTATTGAAACAGGGCTGGCTATTGAAACAGGCCTGGCTATTGAAACAGGCCTGGCTATTAAAACAGGCCTGGCTACTAAAACAGGCCTGGCTATTGAAACAGGCCTGGCTATTAAAACAGGCATGGCTATTGAAATTTCATGGCATTAAAACAGGCCTGGCTATTAAAACAGGCCTGGCTATTGAAACAGGCCTGGCTATTAAAACAGGCCTCACTATTAAAACAGGCCTAGCTATTAAAACAGGCCTGGCTATTGAAACAGGGCTGGCTATTGAAACAGGCCTGGATATTGAAACAGGCCTGGCTATTAAAACAGGCCTGGCTACTAAAACAGGCCTGGCTATTGAAACAGGCCTGGCTATTAAAACAGGCATGGCTATTGAAACAGCATGGCATTGAAACAGACCTGGCTATTAAAACAGGCCTGGCTATTGAAACAGGCCTGGCTATTAAAACAGGCCTCACTATTAAAACAGGCCTAGCTATTAAAACAGGCCTGGCTATTAAAACAGTCCTGGCTATTGAAACAAGCCTGGCTATTGAAACAGGCCTGGCTATTAAAACAGGCCTGGCTATTAAAACAGGCCTCTCTATTAAAACAGGCCTGGCTATTAAAACAGGCATGGCTATTAAAACAGGCCTGGCTATTAAAACAGGCCTTGCAATTAAAACAGGCCTGGCTATTGAAACAGGCCTGGCTATTGAAACAGGCCTGGCTATTAAAACAGGCCTCACTATTAAAACAGGCCTGGCTATTAAAACAGGCCTGGCTATTAAAACAGGCCTGGCTATTAAAACAGGCCTGGCTATTAAAACAGGCCTGGCTATTGAAACAGTTCTGGCTATTGAAACAGGCCTGGCTATTAAAACAGGCCTGGCTATTAAAACAGGCCTGGCTATTGAAACAGGCCTGACTATTAAAACAGGCCTGGCTATTAAAACAGGCCTCTCTATAAAAACAGGCCTGGCTATTAAAACAGGCCTGGCTATTGAAACAGGCCTGGCTATTAAAACAGGCCTGGCTATTAAAATAGGCCTGGCTATTAAAACAGGCCTTGCTATTAAAACAGGCCTGGATATTAAAACAGGCCTGCTATTGAAACAGGCCTGGCTATTAAAACAGGCCTGGCTATTAAAACAGGCCTGGCTATTAAAACAGGCCTGGCTATTGAAACAGGCCTGGCTATTGAAACAGACCTGGCTATTAAAACAGGCCTGGCTATTGAAACAGGCCTGGCTATTAAAACAGGCCTGGCTATTGAAACAGGCCTGGCTATTAAAACAGGCCTGGCTATTGAAACAGGCCTGGCTATTGAAACAGGTATGGCTGTTAAAACAGGCCTGGCAATTGAAACAGGCCTGGCTATTAAAACAGGCCTGGATATTAAAACAGGCCTCGCTATTGAAACATGCCTGGCTATTGAAACAGATCTGGCTATTAAAACAGGCCTGACTATTGAAACAGGCCTGGCTATTTAAATAGGGCTGGCAATTGAAACAGGCCTGGCTATTGAAACAGGCCTGGCTATTAAAACAGGCCTGGCTATTGAAACAGGCCGGGCTATTAAAACAGGCATCTCTATTAAAACAGGCCTGGCTATTGAAACAGGCCTGGCTATTGAAACAGGGCTGGCTATTGAAACAGGCCTGGCTATTGAAACAGGCCTGGCTATTAAAACAGGCATGGCTATTGAAACTTCATGGCATTAAAACAGGCCTGGCTATTAAAACAGGCCTGGCTATTGAAACAGGCCTGGCTATTAAAACAGGCCTCACTATTAAAACAGGCCTAGCTATTAAAACAGGCCTGGCTATTGAAACAGGGCTGGCTATTGAAACAGGCCTGGCTATTGAAACAGGCCTGGCTATTAAAACAGGCCTGGCTACTAAAACAGGCCTGGCTATTGAAACAGGCCTGGCTATTAAAACAGGCATGGCTATTGAAACAGCATGGCATTGAAACAGACCTGGCTATTAAAACAGGCCTGGCTATTGAAACAGGCCTGGCTATTAAAACAGGCCTCACTATTAAAACAGGCCTGGCTATTAAAACAGGCCTCACTATTAAAACAGGCCTGGCTATTGAAACAGGCCTGGCTATTGAAACAGGCCTGGCTATTGAAACAGGCCTGGCTATTAAAACAGGCCTGGCTTTTAAAACAGGCCTGGCTATTAAAACAGGCCTGGCTATTAAAACAGGCCTGGCTATTAAAACAGGCCTGGCTATTGAAACAGGCCTAGCTATTAAAACATACCTCGCTATTAGAACAGGCCTGGCTATTAAAACAGGCCTGGCTATTAAAACAGGCCTGGCTATTGAAACAGGCCTGGCTATTGAAACAGGCCTGGCTATTAAAACAGGCCTGGCTATTGAAACAAGCCTGGCTATTGAAACAGGCCTGGCTATTGAAACAAGCCTGGCTATTGAAACAGGCCTGGCTATTAAAACAGGCCTCGCTATTAAAACAGGCCTGGCTATTACAACAGGCCTGGCTATTAAAACAGGCCTGGCTATTAAAACAGGCCTGGCTATTAAAACAGGTCTGGCTATTAAAACAGGCCTAGCTATTAAAACAGGCCTGGCTATTAAAACAGGCCTTGCTATTGAAACAGGCCTGGCTATTGAAACAGGCCTGGCTATTAAAACAGGCCTGGCTATTAAAACAGGCCTCTCTATTAAAACAGGCCTGGCTATTAAAACAGGCATGGCTATTAAAACAGGCCTGGCTATTAAAGCAGGCCTTGCTATTAAAACAGGCCTGGCTATTGAAACAGGCCTGGCTATTGAAACAGGCCTGGCTATTAAAACAGGCCTCACTATTAAAACAGGCCTGGCTATTAAAACAGGCCTGGCTATTACAACAGGCCTGGCTATTAAAACAGGCCTGGCTATTAAAACAGGCCTGGCTATTAAAACAGGTCTGGCTATTAAAACAGGCCTGGCTATTAAAACAGGCCTCGCTATTAAAAAAGGCATACATTTGTTTTTATGGTATATGGTGTTTTTTTGGTATATTTAAGCCATAAGGCCCGATGGGGTGTGGTATATAGACAATATACTTGGTATATAGACAATATACCACAGCTATGACCTGTTCTTATGTACGACGCAACGCGGAGTACAGCCCTTAGCTGTGGTATATTGGCCACAGACCACTAATCCCAGAGGATTTAATTCGAACAGTAAAAAAATAAATGTTTGTCATACCCATGGTTTACAGTCTGATATACCAAGGCTGTCAGCCAATCAGCATTCAAGGCTCGAACGATCCGGTTAATAATGTATTATGTGTAACTCTGTTATGGCTCAGTTAAAATGTGTTGAAACTATTCTATTATGGCGGTGAAGAGGTTGGGCAAGTCACTGAAAGGTCGCTGGTTCGTATCCCTGAGCCGACCATGTGAACAGTCTGTCGATGTGCCCTTGAGCAAGGCACTTAACCCTAGTTGCTCCTGGAAGTCGCTCTGCTTATGAGCGTCTGCTAAATGATTGAAAGGGTTAACATAGATGTCTGTTAGGACCGTGTGCTGCTGGCATCACCCATAGCAGCTAAATGTTATGACCATGTTATAACCACCAGGAGACAACATCAACACAGCCAGGGCCATAGCAGCTAAATGTTATGACCATGTTATAACCACCAGGAGACAACATCAACACAGCCAGGGCCATAGCAGCTAAATGTTATGACCATGTTATAACCACCAGGAGACAACATCAACACAGCCAGGGCCATAGCAGCTAAATGTTATGACCATGTTATAACCACCAGGAGACAACATCAACACAGCCAGGGCCATAGCAGCTAAATGTTATGGCCATGTTATAACCACCAGGAGACAACATCAACACAGCCAGGGCCACAGCAGCTAAATGTTATGACCATGTTATAACCACCAGGAGACAACATCAACACAGCCAGGGCCATAGCAGCTAAATGTGGCATCATCCATCCTGGAGAAGACTTCCTGTGTATCGACGGCAAGGAGTTCAACCGGCGAATTAGGAACGAGAAAGGAGAGGTGTGTATGTGGTTAGGGGCAGGTGTGTGTGTGTGTGTGTGTGTGTGTGTGTGCGCATGTCTCTGTGTGCTAACTCCTCCCCCTGTGTGTATGATTGACAGGTAGAGCAGGAGCGGATCGACAAGGTCTGGCCTAAACTACGAGTCCTCGCTCGCTCCTCCCCCACCGACAAACATACACTAGTCAAAGGTGAGTCACACACACACACATACACACACACACACACACACACACACACACACACACACACACAC
>NC_143037.1:81177500-81215000 GCF_057628025.1 Oncorhynchus mykiss
TAGAGAAGGGAGGGAGGGAGGCGGCTGAGGTGCCACCAGATGTTCAAAAGTGGTGATGAAATTTGGCACGCATGCTCAGGGATATGAATTTAGCTAACCTGCAAAGTATGGTTCAGTTTGGCTGCATGGTGGCGTGGTCTCGCACATAAATGTAAATAGTCCGGCCAGCCAAATTAGCCACGTGTTACAATCTTAGCGCGTACTATAAAAACAAAGGCATTCTGTCATATTAAGAGACGGATTCTGGAATGTCTCACTTTAAGCAATTGCCCAGTGAAAATCTTACTTTTCAAAGTTAATATTCTGTTAACTTTTACCCAAAATAATAATGTTGGCCCTAAAAATTGTTAAAGACTCCAGCCACACTAGTCATAGACTGCTCTCTCTGCTGCCTCAAGGCAAGCGGTACCGGAGCGCCAAGTCTAGGTCCAAAAGACTCCTCAACAGCTTCTACCCCAAAGCCATAAGACTGGGAAACATATTTAAACGCATGGACATGGTCATCAACACAAAGAGTTTCAAGCCAACCAATAGAAGTTGCTCATCTTTCACAACAAAATGTCCTTGATTTTGTAAAACAATGACATGTCGATGATGACTTCAACACATACTATCGAGCCAAGGCGATAGTCAGCACATTTGTGTGTACTGAGACATTCCATCTAGTAGTAATCTCAGGACCTTCTTTCATATCATTGAGCTGTACCATTGTCCCTGTCTAATCTGTCCTGGCTGAAAGATTCCCATTGATAAGTCATGTGATGTTGACACTTTTAGTGTCATGTGGATTTAAAACATATATATTTTGCTATGTTTTAAAGAGGTTATGTTTTGCTATGTTTTAAAGAGGTTATGTTTTGCTTCATAACGAAGAATGGGTCAAATATTCCTTATACACCGATGATAATGTATCATTAAAATTATGTTTCGGCAAAATATTCCTATTAGGAAGCAAATACTTGAAGAGCATATGATGCGCATTAATGAAGTGTTTTAGAAAGATAGTCATACCCTCGTTAATTACAATATTGACAATCTGTAGTAGTAACAGTAGCATCATTCTGAACCGGATCACCAAACATCAATGGCACATTGCGGAGAAGACACCAACATTGGATAGCATTTATGTTACGGTGCGTGAATGAGGACCCAAAAGCGAATTAACTTAAACAGAGCTTCTTTAATTACCAAACATAGGTAGGCTCAGACGGACCGGCAGATTCCGACAGGACAAGACAAGGTTACAGCAAACATGACGACAGTCTGGTTCAGGCATGAAACACAACAAACAAGAATCCGACAAGGACAGGAGCAGAAACAGAGAGAGATATAGGGACCTAATCAGAGGGAAAAAAGGGAACAGGTGGGAAAAGGGGTGACGAGGTGGTTAGGAGGAGACAAGGCACAGCTGGGGGAAAGAGGGGGAGAAAAGGTAACCTAACAACGACCAGCAGAGGGAGACAGGGTGAAGGGAAAGGACAGAGACAAGACACAACATGACAGTACATGACAGTACCCCCCCACTCACCGAGCGCCTCCTGGCGCACTCGAGGAGGAAACCTGGCGGCAACGGAGGAAATCCTCGATCAGCGCATGGTCCAGCACGTCCCGAGAGGGAACCCAACTCCTCTCCTCAGGACCGTACCCCTCCCAATCTACGAGGTACTGGTGACCACGGCCCCGAGGACGCATGTCCAAAATTCTACGGACCCTGTAGATGGGTGCGCCCTCGACAAGGATGGGGGGGGGGGGGGGGGGGGAAGACGAGCGGGGGCGCGAAGGACGGGCTTGATGCAGGAGACATGGAAGACCGGGTGGACGCGACGAAGGTATCGCGGAAGAAGAAGTCGAACTGCGACAGGATTAATGACCCGAGAAATACGGAACGGACCAATGAACCGCGGGGTCAACTTGCGAGAAGCCGTCTTAAGGGGAAGGTTCTGAGTGGAGAGCCAAACTCTCTGACCGCGACAATATCTAGGACTCTTAGTTCTACGCTTATTAGCAGCCCTCACAGTCTGCGTCCTATAACGGCAAAGTGCAGACCTGACCCTCTTCCAGGTGCGCTCGCAACGTTGGACAAAAGCCTGAGCGGAGGGGACGCTGGACTCGGCGAACTGAGATGAGAACAGCGGAGGCTGGTACCCGAGGCTACTCTGAAAAGGAGATAGCCCGGTCGCAGACGAAGGAAGCGAGTTGTGGGCGTATTCTGCCCAGGGGAGCTGTTCTGACCAAGACGCAGGGTTGCGAAAAGAAAGACTGCGTAAGATGCGACCAATAGTCTGATTGGCCCGTTCTGCTTGACCGTTAGACTGGGGGTGAAAGCCGGAAGAGAGACTGACGGAAGCCCCAATCAAACGGCAAAACTCCCTCCAAAATTGAGACGTGAATTGCGGACCTCTGTCCGAAACGACGTCTGACGGAAGGCCATGAATTCTGAAAACATTCTCGATGATGATTTGTGCCGTCTCTTTAGCAGAAGGAAGCTTAGCAAGGGGAATGAAATGAGCCGCCTTAGAGAACCTATCGACAACCGTAAGAATAACAGTCTTCCCCGCTGACGAAGGCAGTCCGGTGACAAAATCTAAGGCGATGTGAGACCACGGTCGAGAGGGAATAGGAAGCGGCCTGAGACGGCCGGCAGGAGGAGAGTTACCGGACTTAGTCTGCGCGCAGACCGAACAAGCAGCCACGAAACGACGCGTGTCATGCTCCCGGGTGGGCCACCAAAAACGCTGGCGAATGGAAGCAAGCGTACCCCGAACGCCAGGGTGGCCGGCTAACTTGGCAGAGTGAGCCCACTGAAGAACGGCCAGACGAGTAGGAACGGGAACGAAAAGAAGGTTCCTAGGACAAGCGCGCGGCGACGGAGTGTGAGTGAGCGCTTGCTTTACCTGCCTCTCAATTCCCCAGACAGTCAACCCGACAACACGCCCCTCAGGGAGAATCCCCTCGGGGTCAGTGGAGGCTACTGAAGAACTGAAGAGACGAGACAAAGCATCAGGCTTGGTGTTCTTAGAGCCCGGACGATAAGAAATCACGAACTCGAAACGAGCGAAAAACAGCGCCCAACGCGCCTGACGCGCATTAAGTCGTTTGGCAGAACGGATGTACTCAAGGTTCCTATGGTCAGTCCAAACGACAAAAGGAACGGTCGCCCCCTCCAACCACTGTCGCCATTCGCCTAGGGCTAACCGGATGGCGAGCAGTTCGCGGTTACCCACATCATAGTTACGTTCCGACGGCGACAGGCGATGAGAAAAATACGCGCATGGGTGGACCTTGTCGTCAGAGAGGGAGCGCTGAGAAAGAATGGCTCCCACGCCCACCTCTGACGCGTCAACCTCGACAACGAACTGTCTAGAGACGTCAGGTGTAACAAGGATAGGAGCGGATGTAAAACGATTCTTGAGGAGATCAAAAGCTCCCTGGGCGGAAACGGACCACTTAAAGCACGTCTTGACAGAAGTAAGGGCTGTGAGAGGAGCTGCCACCTGACCGAAATTACGGATGAAACGACGATAGAAGTTCGCGAAGCCGAGAAAGCGCTGCAGCTCGACGCGTGACTTAGGGACGGGCCAATCAATGACAGCTTGGACCTTAGCGGGATCCATCTTAATGCCTTCAGCGGAAATAACAGAACCGAGAAATGTGACGGAGGAGGCATGAAAAGTGCACTTCTCAGCCTTCACAAAAAGACAATTCTCTAAAAGGCGCTGGAGGACACGTCGAACGTGCTGAACATGAATCTGGAGTGACGGTGAAAAAATCAGGATATCGTCAAGGTAAACGAAAACAAAGATGTTCAGCATGTCTCTCAGGACATCATTGACTAATGCCTGAAAGACAGCTGGAGCGTTAGCGAGGCCGAAAGGAAGAACCCGGTATTCAAAGTGCCCTAACGGAGTGTTAAACGCCGTCTTCCACTCGTCCCCCTCCCTGATGCGCACGAGATGGTAAGCGTTACGAAGGTCCAACTTAGTGAAAAACCTGGCTCCCTGCAGGATCTCGAAGGCTGAAGACATAAGAGGAAGCGGATAACGATTCTTCACTGTTATGTCATTCAGCCCTCGATAATCTATGCAGGGGCGCAGAGACCCGTCCTTCTTCTTGACAAAAAAAAACCCCGCTCCGGCGGGAGAGGAGGAGGGGACTATGGTACCGGCGTCAAGAGCTACAGACAAATAATCTTCGAGAGCCTTACGTTCGGGAGCCGACAGAGAGTATAGTCTACCCCGGGGGGGGGTGGTTCCCGGAAGGAGATCAATACTACAATCATACGACCGGTGTGGAGGAAGAGAGGTGGCCCTGGACCGACTGAACACCGTGCGCAGATCGTGATATTCCTCCGGCACCCCTGTCAAATCACCAGGCTCCTCCTGTGAAGAAGAGACAGAGGAAACAGGAGGGATAGCAGACATTAAACATTTCACATGACAAGAGACGTTCCAGGAGAGGATAGAATTACTAGACCAATTAATGGAAGGATTATGACAAACTAGCCAGGGATGGCCCAAAACAACAGGTGTAAAAGGTGAACGAAAAATTAAAAAAGAAATGGTTTCACTATGATTACCAGAGACAGTGAGGGTTAAAGGTAGCGTCTCACGCTGAATCCTGGGGAGAGGACTACCATCCAGGGCGAACAAGGCCGTGGGCTCCTTTAACTGTCTGAGAGGAATGTCATGTTCCCGAGCCCAGGTCTCGTCCATAAAACAGCCCTCCGCCCCAGAGTCTATTAAGGCACTGCAGGAAGCTGACGAACCGGTCCAGCGTAGATGGACCGACAAGGTAGTGCAGGATCTTGAAGGAGAGACAGGAGTAGTAGCGCTCACCAGTAGCCCTCCGCTTACTGATGAGCTCTGGCCTTTTACTGGACATGAAGTGACAAAATGACCAGCGGAACCGCAATAGAGACAGAGGCGGTTGGTGATTCTCCGTTCCCTCTCCTTAGTCGAGATGCGGATACCTCCCAGCTGCATGGGCTCAGCACCCGAGCCGGCAGAGGAAGATGGTAGTGATGCGGAGAGGGGGGCAACGGAGAACGCGAGCTCCTTTCCACGAGCTCGGTGACGAAGATCAACCCGTCGCTCAATGCGAATAGCGAGTTCAATCAAGGAATCCACGCTGGAAGGAACCTCCCGGGAGAGAATCTCATCCTTTACCTCTGCGCGGAGACCCTCCAGAAAACGAGCGAGCAAAGCCGGCTCGTTCCAGCCACTGGAGGCAGCAAGAGTGCGAAACTCAATAGAGTAGTCTGTTATGGATCGATTACCTTGACATAGGGAAGACAGGGCCCTGGAAGCCTCCTCCCCAAAAACAGATCGATCAAAAACCCGTATCATCTCCTCCTTAAAGTCCTGATACTGGTTAGTACACTCAGCCCTTGCCTCCCAGATTGCCGTGCCCCACTCACGAGCCCGTCCAATAAGGAGAGATATGACGTAGGCGACACGAGCAGTGCTCCTGGAGAAAGTGTAGGGCTGGAGAGAAAACACAATATCACACTGGGTGAGGAACGAGCGGCATTCAGTGGGCTCCCCAGAGTAACACGGCAGGTTATTGATTCTGGGCTCCGGAGATTCGAAAGCCCTGGAAGTGGCCGGTGGATCGAGGCGGAGATGGTGAACCTGTTCTGTGAGGTTGGAGACTTGGGTGGCCAGGGTCTCAACGGCATGTCGAGCAGCAGACAATTCCTGCTCGTGTCTGCCTAGCATCGCTCCCTGGATCCCGACGGCTGAGTGGAGAGGATCCGAAGTCGCTGGGTCCATTCTTGGTCGGATTCTTCTGTTACGGTGCGTGAATGAGGACCCAAAAGCGAATTAACTTAAACAGAGCTTCTTTAATTACCAAACATAGGTAGGCTCAGACGGACCGGCAGATTCCGACAGGACAAGACAAGGTTACAGCAAACATGACGACAGTCTGGTTCAGGCATGAAACACAACAAACAAGAATCCGACAAGGACAGGAGCAGAAACAGAGAGAGATATAGGGACCTAATCAGAGGGAAAAAAGGGAACAGGTGGGAAAAGGGGTGACGAGGTGGTTAGGAGGAGACAAGGCACAGCTGGGGGAAAGAGGGGGAGAAAAGGTAACCTAACAACGACCAGCAGAGGGAGACAGGGTGAAGGGAAAGGACAGAGACAAGACACAACATGACAGTACATGACAATTTAGGCCCAAAGCATTGCTTTCATCATCCAATTTGACTGCAGGCGGACGATTCCTCCTCTTTGCGTATCCGTAGTCAAACCACGGGATTCGCTGGACTCACAAAGTTAGCTTGTACATCCTGTAACACAAGATTTACCTCAAACTGTGCAACTCCTCCTAAAATGTTGTGAATGATATCAACAGTTGTCAGCTGTGTTGAAATCCTGCAGAGGGTTGAATAAACAGCCATATTTCACAACCCTGAGGTAGTGTTGGATTTGACAGTATAGTTTCACAATGGTTCGAATGCATGGCTTTTGTTTGCAAAATCACACTTAAGTCATCTTCACAGAACACAGTTTGAAAATCCCTGTTCTCGGTGAGGCAAAAACGACAGCAGTACAGGGCACTAAATGATTCTACAAAACCAAAGAGGCAATGTATACCAAGATTATCACCAGTAACCTGGACAATATTGCCATGACCACGACCATTAAACATGGAAACTTCAACTCCCTCAGTCTCAAACACTTTCAGGTCACTTACTTTAGTATGGTCATCGAATCCGTAACTTTTAAGGTCCTGGGTATGGAAGAGCACACATAAGTGTATATTTGACTAAAGATGCATTACATTTTGGTGGAAAATCTCTCAAAGTAAAGTATATAACCCCCAACTTGTGAAGACCCTTCTTTGATCTCAATGGATTGGCTGTCTCAAAGTCATTATAAAACAGTTGAATTTGCAACTGATTTTTTTTTCTTTGGAGAAAAGGGAATGTCTCTTAATCCATCTTCCAAATCAAAGTAAACTCCTTTCACATTGTGACTCGACTTGAACATATCACTGAGGTTTGGCTTCTTAAAAAATTGACTGCAACGTCTGAAGAATTGGTACATAAGTAAACTTGTCAGTTACGACTCCCTGATCAGAAGTTCCCATTGTTGTGTATCGTCTATTATCAACTCTAACGCCAAGCACATTCTCCATTGGGTTAACAGTTTCCCATTTCTGTGCAAAATAATTTTTTCTCTCATTCCGATTAGGAATTCAATGAAGTGAAAGGGTTTTCAATATCCTGAAAAGTCTGCTGGATTTTGCCTTTCTGTGTCCTGTGACGATATACATGTCAGAGCTCTTTAGCTTGACCCTGTGACCCTTCTTCCATGGAAGTTAAACGATGTCACGTTCTGACCTAAGTTCTTTTATTTAGGTCTCTGTTTTAGTATGGCCAGGGCGTGAGTTGGGTGGGTTGTCTATGTTCGTTTTTCTATGTTGGTTTTTGTGTTCGGCCTAGTATGGTTCTCAATCAGAGGCAGGTGTTGTTAGTTGTCTCTGATTGAGAATCATACTTAGGTAGCCTTTTTCCACCTGTGTTTCGTGGGTGTTTATTTTCTGTTCTGTGTTTGTATTTCACCGTTCAGGACTGTTTTCGTTTCGTTCTCGTGTTTTGTTGTTTTTGTGCAAGTATTCGTTTTCATTACAAGAGAATATGAATACTTACCCACGCTGCACCTTGGTCCTCCTCTCTGTCTCCCAACGACGAGCGTTACACACAAATTATTCACAGTTGTCTGACCTACATCCTCTGACGTACACCCTCTGATCTCTGACCTACACCTGCAGCCTGCAGTTGTGCAATAGCTGACGCACACAAATCAAGGATGTGTTGCAAGACATTCTGTAAGAACTGGTAGGCATGACATCACATTGACATCCATTCCTGTGTCCAACATCTTGTCCTCCATGTTTACATGTTTCCTTAATAAGCCTGAAAAAGTACCAAATACATGACAACAACCACATTTCAACTTAAGTGTTTTACCAGGGCAAAGTCCATGAAACAACAATGAAATGCCTCGCAAGCAAGTTGGTACTCCCATGACTAGAATGTCAAACAAAACAAAATCATAGTTGAACTCAATTTCTGCTTTAGTGTAGGAATCTAGCTCTAAGCTCTGCAACACGTGGACTCTCCTTAACCTTCTCAATATCTATCTTGTTGTCTGTATGAAGGTGTACATTCTGTTGCAGCATCAGACTGTAAGAGGTTCCAAACACTGTGTCTTGAAGAGCTCATCGAAAGCACCAGGAGCGCGTGTGGAGTTGTATGGCAGAGCTTGTCCAGGATGATGAAGTAACTATGGATGCTGCTCGCCTCTTGGTCCCGACAACAAGAAAGTACAGTTGACTGCTTTGGACAATGGTATCAATGTGCTCCCTAATACTGGTTCCTGCCTGAAGACAAAAACAACAAAAGAAACACTACCATTATTTCAAATTCACCAGTAGAATAATGGCTTGGATTCAATAAACCGTGACACCTGGTACTCAGATAAGGAGACCAATGAAAACCTTTTTGGATATGATGAGATAGGCAGACGGAGAGGCAGACATATTGCCTGGTCTTTTGCAGCCTCGTGATGAAGGGGGGAATCAAATGGAGCAAGAGGAGGATGGAGGAGAGGACACTGTCCCATCCTAAACACAGAAAGATACTGAGCAAGATGTCATGTAGTAAGTTGCACAATAGGTAGGAACCTGCCAAAGCAGTCAAACTCCACCTGAATCAATGGAGGATGCCGATAAACTGATGCTGTTCTATCTCACATTATGCTCATTTTACCTGCATTCTGCGGCCTGGATCAGCTCCTGAATCAGCTCCTGGATCAGCTCCTGAATCAGCTCCTGGATCAGCTCCTGGATCAGCTCCTGGATCAGCTCCTGGATCAGCTCCTGGATCAGCTCCTGAATCAGCTCCTGAATCAGCTCCTGAATCAGCTCCTGGATCAGCTCCCGAATCAGCTCCCGAATCAGCTCCCGGATCAGCTCCCGGATCAGCTCCCGAATCAGCTCAGCCTTCTCCTCAATATACAACACAGCCTGCTCCTCAATATACAACACAGCCTTCTCCTCAATATACAACACAGCCTGCTCCTCAATATACAACACAGCCTGCTCCTCAATATACAACACAGCCTTCTCCTCAATATACAACACAGCCTGGTCCTCAATATACAACACAGCCTGGTCCTCAATATACAGCACAGCCTTCTCCTCAATATACAACACAGCCTTCTCCTCAATATACAACACAGCCTTCTCCTCAATATACAACACAGCCTTCTCCTCAATATACAACACAGCCTGGTCCTCAATATACAGCACAGCCTTCTCCTCAATATACAACACAGCCTTCTCCTCAATATACAACACAGCCTTCTCCTCAATATACAACACAGCCTTCTCCTCAATATACAACACAGCCTTCTCCTCAATATACAACACAGCCTTCTCCTCAATATACAACACAGCCTGCTCCTCAATATACAACACAGCCTTCTCCTCAATATACAACACAGCCTGCTCCTCAATATACAACACAGCCTTCTCCTCAATATACAGCACAGCCTTCTCCTCAATATACAACACAGCCTGCTCCTCAATATACAACACACTGTCTGTCTGCCTGCCTGCCTGCCTGCCTGCCTGCCTGCCTGCCTGCCTGCCTGCCTGCCTGCCTGTCTGTCTGTCTGTCTGTCTGTAAGAGGGAGATAGAGGTAAGGAAGTTGTGGTATGGAAGCATCAGTTTTCACATTCCTCTCCTCTCCTCACCTCTCCTCTCCTCTCCTCTCCTCTCCTCTCCTCTCCTCTCCTCTCCTCTCCTCTCCTCTCCTCTCCTCACTTCTCCTCTCCTCTCCTCTCCTCACTTCTCCTCTCCTCTCCTCTCCTCTACTCTCCTCTCCTCTCCTCTCCTCTCTATCATGCCTGTACAGGTCTCTATGTCAGGTTCTGACTGCTTCAGTCATGAGATCATATGTCATCCAGGTTCACTCACACACAGCCCTCTGATAAGCTCTGCTGCAGCCTGCGAGTGTGTGCGTAGGTGTGTGTGTATAGCTGGTTGACCCCACTGGACAGGGGCCTGTCTACCCCCTTCATACCTGACTGACCGGGGGGGGGGGCACCTTTTGAAGTGCCAGTCTTGACCAGCAGGGCCAGGATATGGCCCCAAACAGCCTGCAATCTAGATCAGCCTGGAAGAGTCTGAGCTGGAATGTTATTTTCTGAGGATTATTCCCTATTGGAATTTGGCCTCTATGAACCCTCTCTGTCAGAGGTAAAGCAGGTCTTAGGTCTCTGGTATATGGGTCCCTGAGCCATAAAATATGTTTCAAATGTATAGTCTATTCAACTCAGCCTTGAGTTAATGTTTTGGCATTGCGCACGGAAGGATGAAATAGCGAGCAGATAATGCAAGAGTATTTAGGCCTGCCCTCCCCTCAGGAGAGTGGCAGATTGTTATTTAGGCTTGCCCTCCTCTCAGGAGAGTGGCAGATTGTTATTTAGGCCTGCCCTCCTCTCAGGAGAGTGGCAGATTGTTATTTAGGCCTGCCCTCCCCTCAGGAGAGTGGCAGATTGTAATTTAGGCCTTGAGAGGGTGGAGAGGAGGATCTGATAGGGCCTGAGACCCAGCCCTGAGATGGTGGAGAGGAGGATCTGATAGAGCCTGAGACGCCTAGCCCTGAGATGGTGGAGAGGAGGATCTGATAGAGCCTGAGAAGCCCAGCCATGAGATGGTAGAGAAGAGGATCTGATAGAGCCTGAGACGCCCAGCCCTGAGAGGGTGGAGAGGAGGATCTGATAGAGCCTGAGACGCCCAGCCCTGAGAGGGTGGAGAGGAGGATCTGATAGAGCCTGAGAAGCCCAGCCATGAGAGGGTGGAGAAGAGGATCTGATAGAGCCTGAGACACCCAGCCCTGAGATGGTGGAGAAGAGGATCTGATAGAGCCTGAGAAGCCCAGCCCTGAGATGGTGGAGAGGAGGATCTGATAGAGGCTGAGACACCCAGCCCTGAGAGGGTGGAGAGGAGGATCTGATAGAGCCTGAGACCCAGCCCTGAGAGGGTAGAGAGGAGGATCTGATAGAGCCTGAGACACCCAGCCCTGAGAGGGTGGAGAGGAGGATCTGATAGAGCCTGAGACACCCAGCCCTGAGAGGGTGGAGAGGAGGATCTGATAGAGCCTGAGACACCCAGCCCTGAGAGGGTGGAGAGGAGGATCTGATGGTTCACGGTGTTGAAGGCAGCGGATAGATCTAGGAGGATGGGAACAGAGGAGAGAGTCAGCTTTGGAAGTACGGAGAGCCTCTGTGACACAAAGAAGAGCAGTCTTGGTTGAGTGACCCGTCTTGAAGACTGACTGGTTAGGGTCCAAAAGATGGTTCTGAGAGAGATAATGAGACTGTTGATCAGAGACAGCATGCTGAAGTGTTTTGGAAAGAAAAGAAAGAAGGCATACAGGACTGGAGTTAACGTCAGAGAGGTTTAGTGTTGGCTTCTTGAGGAGGGCAGCAACTCAGGCCATTTTGAAGTAAGTAAGGACAGGGATGAGTTGATGAGGGAAGTGAGGAATGGGAGAAGGTCTCCAGAGATGGTCCGGAGAAGGGAGGAGGGGATGAGGTCGAGCGGGCAGGTTCTCGGGAGGCCGGACCTCACTGGTCGCAGGATGTCATCTGATAAGAGAGGGGAGAAAGAGGTCAAGGCGTAGGGTATCTCTGTGTGAGTGGGACCAGTGGACTCAATAGGCTGAGTGAATGAGTGGGACCAGTGGACTCAATAGGCTGAGTGAAGGGGTGGGACCGGTGGACTCAGTAGGCTGAGTGAAGGAGTGGGACCAGTGGACTCAGTAGGCTGAGTGAATGAGTGGGACCAGTGGACTCAATAGGCTGAGTGAATGAGTGGGACCAGTGGACTCAATAGGCTGAGTGAATGAGTGGGACCAGTGGACTCAATAGGCTGAGTGAATGAGTGGGACCAGTGGACTCAATAGGCTGAGTGAATGAGTGGGACCAGTGGACTCAATAGGCTGAGTGAATGAGTGGGACCAGTGGACTCAATAGGCTGAGTGAATGAATGGGACCAGTGGACTCAAAAGGCTGAGTGGGACCAGTGGACTCAATAGGCTGAGTGAATGAGTGGGACCGGTGGACTCAATAGGCTGAGTGAATGAATGGGACCAGTGGACTCAATAGGCTGAGTGAAGGAGTGGGACCAGTGGACTCAATAGGCTGAGTGAAGGGGTGGGACCGGTGGACTCAGTAGGCTGAGTGAAGGAGTGGGACCAGTGGACTCAGTAGGCTGAGTGAATGAGTGGGACCAGTGGACTCAATAGGCTGAGTGAATGAGTGGGACCAGTGGACTCAATAGGCTGAGTGAATGAGTGGGACCAGTGGACTCAATAGGCTGAGTGAATGAGTGAGACCAGTGGACTCAATAGGCTGAGTGAATGAATGGGACCAGTGGACTCAAAAGGCTGAGTGAATGAGTGGGACCAGTGGACTCAATAGGCTGAGAGAATGAGTGGGACCGGTGGACTCAATAGGCTGAGTGAATGAATGGGACCGGTGGACTCAATAGGCTGAGTGAAGGAGTGGGACCAGTGGACTCAGTAGGCTGAGTGAAGGAGTGGGACCAGTGGACTCAATAGGCTGAGTGAATGAATGGGACCAGTGGACTCAATAGGCTGAGTGAAGGAGTGGGACCAGTGGACTCAATAGGCTGAGTGAAGGAGTGGGACCAGTGGACTCAATAGGCTGAGTGAAGGAGTAAAAGTGTGTCGTACAAGAAAATGTGAGTGTGGTTGACAAAGGAACGGGTGATAATCGGGATACTCCAGATTATCACTGGTCTGTAATTATCTATTGCCTTCTGTGTGGCCTTATCATGTGAAATATAGGAAATAATTCAATAAGACGATAAAAATATACAGTGCCTTGCGAAAGTATTCGGCCCCCTTGAACTTTGCGACCTTTTGCCACATTTCAGGCTTCAAACATAAAGATATAAAACTGTATTTTTTTGTGAAGAATTAACAACAAGTGGGACACAATCATGAAGTGGAACGACATTTATTGGATATTTCAAACTTTTTTAACAAATCAAAAACTGAAAAATTGGGCGTGCAAAATTATTCAGCCCCTTTACTTTCAGTGCAGCAAACTCTCTCCAGAAGTTCAGTGAGGATCTCTGAATGATCCAATGTTGACCTAAATGACTAATGATGATAAATACAATCCACCTGTGTGTAATCAAGTCTCCGTAAAAATGCACCTGCACTGTGATAGTCTCAGAGGTCCGTTAAAAGCGCAGAGAGCATCATGAAGAACAAGGAACACACCAGGCAGGTCCGAGATACTGTTGTGAAGAAGTTTAAAGCCGGATTTGGATACAAAAAGATTTCCCAAGCTTTAAACATCCCAAGGAGCACTGTGCAAGCGATAAAATTGAAATGGAAGGAGTATCAGACCACTGCAAATCTACCAAGACCTGGCCGTCCCTCTATACTTTCAGCTCATACAAGGAGAAGACTGATCAGAGATGCAGCCAAGAGGCCCATGATCACTCTGGATGAACTGCAGAGATCTACAGCTGAGGTGGGAGACTCTGTCCATAGGACAACAATCAGTCGCATATTGCACAAATCTGGCCTTTATAGAAGAGTGGCAAGAAGAAAGCCATTTCTTAAAGATATCCATAAAAAGTGTCGTTTAAAGTTTGCCACAAGCCACCTGGGAGACACACCAAACATATGGAAGAAGGTGCTCTGGTCAGATGAAACCAAAATTGAACTTTTTGGCAACAATGCAAAACGTTATGTTTGGCGTAAAAGCAACACAGCTCATCACCCTGAACACACCATACCCACTGTCAAACATGGTGGTGGCAGCATCATGGTTTGGGCCTGCTTTTCTTCAGCAGGGACAGGGAAGATGGTTAAAATTGATGGGAAGATGGATGGAGCCAAATACAGGACCATTCTGGAAGAAAACCTGATGGAGTCTGCAAAAGACCTGAGACTGGGGCGGAGATTTGTCTTCCAACAAGACAATGATCCAAAACATAAAGCAAAATCTACAATGGAATGGTTCAAAAATAAACATATCCAGGTGTTAGAATGGCCAAGTCAAAGTCCAGACCTGAATCCAATCGAGAATCTGTGGAAAGAACTGAAAACTGCTGTTCACAAATGCTCTCCATCCAACCTCACTGAGCTCGAGCTGTTTTGCAAGGAGGAATGGGAAAAAATTTCAGTCTCTCGATGTGCAAAACTGATAGAGACATACCTCAAGCGACTTACAGCTGTAATCGCAGCAAAAGGTGGCGCTACAAAGTATTAACTCAAGGGGGCTGAATAATTTTGCACGCCCAATTTTTCAGTTTTTGATTTGTTAAAAAAGTTGAAATATCCAATAAATGTCGTTCCACTTCATGATTGTGTCCCACTTGTTGTTGATTCTTCACAAAAAAATACAGTTTTATATCTTTATGTTTGAAGCCTGAAATGTGGCAAAAGGTCGCAAAGTTCAAAGGGGCCGAATACTTTCGCAAGGCACTGTATATATGACAAAGCTATGAAATATTATCCTAAATAAATACAAGCCATCAATTTAGTGAATACCTTCGGTGTTAATGAGGATTTCAGCATGAAATATCCTTTAGGAATATATTTTTATTACACCCTTTTATTTATTTGACTATGTTAATAGTGTGTATTTGTTGTCAATGTTTTGGTGTCAAACTGGTGGCAGTTGTGAATAAAGAAAACTATTTGAATAGTTGCATAGTTCATTGAAAATAATGTTCATTCCATGTTTTGTCCTTAATTAGGTTAATTTCTCTAGAATGATTTATCCACTAGAAACTCATGGAAAATATGCACACAGATATACTGTATATATATATGTATACAGTACCAGTCAAAAGTTTTAGAACACCTACTCTTTCAAGGCTTTTTCTTTATTTCTACTATAAGACATCAAAACTATGAATTAACACACATGGAATTATGTAGTAACCAAAAAAGTGTTAAACAAATCAAAATATATTTTATATTTGAAATTATTCAAAGTAGCCACCCGTTGCCTTGATGGCAGCTTAGAACACTCTTGGAATTCTCTCAACCAACTTCACCTGGAATGCTTTTGCAACAGTCTTGAAGAACTTCCTACATATGCTGAGCACTTGTTGGCTGCTTTTCCTTAACTCTGTGGTCCAACTCATCCCAAACCCTCTTAATTGGGTTGATGTCAGGTGATTGTGGAGGCCAGATCATCTGATGCATAACTCCATCACTCTCCTTCTTGGTCAAATAGCCCTTACACAGCCTGAGGTGTGTTGGGTCATTGTCCTGTTGAAAAACAAATTATAATCCCAATAATTGCAAACCAGATGGGATGGCGAATCGCTGCAGAATGCTGTGGTAGCCATGCTGGTTAAAGTGTGCCTTAACAATTCTAAATAAATGACCGACAGTGTCACCAGCAAAGCACCCACACACCATCACACCTCCTCCTTCATGCTTCATGGTGGGAACCACACATGCAGAGATAATCTATTCACCTACTCTGTGTCTCACAAAGACACGGTGGTTGGAACCAAAATTCTCTAATTTGGACAGATTTCCACTGATCTAATGTCTATTACTCATGTGTCTTGGCCCAAGCAAGTCTCTTCTTCTTATTGGTGTCCTTTAGAAGTGGTTTCTTTGCTGCAATTCGACGATGAAGGCCTGATTCAAGCAGTCTCCTCTGAACAGTTGGTGTTGAGATGTGTCTGTTATTTGAACTTTGTGAAGCATTTATTTGGGCTGCAATCTGAGGCTGGTAACTCTAATGAACTTATCCTCTGCAGCAGAGGTAACTCTGCTGCAGACACAGGAGCTGGATAGTACGAGTCTCAGAGTTTATTATAGTTCAAGGGGCAGAAAAAAGGTAAGTCAAGGCAGGCAAAGGCTCGAAATCCAAATCAGAGTCGCGTACAGGTTGGCGGGCAGGATCAGGTTCAGAACAGGCAGAAAGGTCAGAACTGGATAGTATAAGATACCTGGTCCTGGTACCTGGTACACAAGTTGCTGGCTCCAGGTGGTGGGGTTGACAGAGTCTCCAGGTCCTGATTGGCTCACTCCGACTGGCCAACACGTTGGACTGGGGGTGAAAACTAGAGGACAGGCTGGCCGACGACCCAATGAGGGTGCAGAACGTACAGAACTAGGACGAGAACTGAGGACTGCAATCAGAGACCATAACCACCGGAAGTCCATGGATCCGGAAGACGTGTTGCACCATGAGCTGGGCTGTCTCCTTGGCTGAGGGTAACTTGGGAAGGGGAGTGAAATGGGCGACTTCGGAAAACTTATCCACCACCATAAGGATAGTGTTGTGGCCATCTGATGGAGGGAGACCAGTGACGAAGTCCAGGGATATATGGGACCAGGGGCGATGAGGAACAGGGAGTGGTTGAAGGAGCTTGCAGCGGAGTCTTATTCTGAGCACACACATTGCAGGCGGCGATGAACGCGTAGACGTCGAGAACCATGGTAGGCCACCAAAAGCGTTGTTGTACAAAGGCCAGAGTTCGACGGGAGCCAGGATGGCAGGCCAGTCTGGAGAAATTAGCCCATTCCAGGACCGGGGAACGGGCAGAGTCTGGGACAAACATCCGGTAGCCGGGTAAGGGTTAGGGTCTCAGGGTCAGACAGTGTAGCAGTGGGACTAGAGAAGCGTGAGAGGTGTGAGAGCGCATCTGGCTTCACATACTTGGACCCCGGGCGGTAGGAGATGGTAAAGTTGAACCGAGTGAAAAGCAGGGCACATCGTGCTTGCCTAGAGTTAAAGCACTTGGCGGTGCGGAGATATTCCAGCTTCTTGTGATCAGTCCACACTATGAATGGATGCCCCCTCTAACCAGTGCCTCCACTCCTCCAACGCCATCTTGACCGTGAGTAGATCTCGATTTCCCATGTTGTAATTCCTCTCAGCGGGGTTCAGACGATGGGAAAGAAAGGTGCAGGGATGCAACTTTTGGTCCAGGGCAGAACGATGGGACAGGACAGCCACCATTCCAACATTTGAGGCGTCAACCTTCACCATGAACTGACGGGACGGGTCTGGATGGACTAAGATGGGGGCTGTGGTGAATCGATGCTTGAGGTCCGAGAACACCTGGTCAGCTGCTGGAGACCATGTGAACGGAACTTTGGGAGAGGTGAGTGCTGCGAGGGGGAAGCCAGGGTGCTGTAACCTCAGATGAAGTGGGGGTAGAAATGATCAAACCCCAGGAAACATTGCACTCTGGATGTGGGTTGAGGCCAATCCACCACCACTCTCACCTTGTCAGAGTCCATCTGAATATTTCCAACAGTAATGACTTACCCTAGAAAGGAGATGGTGGAGCGATGGAATTCACATTTTTCTGCTTTAACAAAAATCTGGTTCGTGCTCTTGAGCTTACCGGGAAAAAACGAGGATGTCATCAAGGTAGACAAACACGAGCCAGTTCAACATATCACGGAGCACATCGTTGAGCAGGGCCTGGAACACTGAGAGAGCATTGGTCAGTCCGAATGGCATATCAAGGTACTCATAGTACCAGCTAGCCATGTTAAAAGCTGTTTTCCATCCGTCTCCTTCCCATTTCCAAACCAGATGGTAGGCGTTCCGAAAGTCCAACTTAGAGAAGATCGTCGCCCCCTGGAGAGGCTTGACAGCAGAGGAGATGAGCGGTAGAGGGTTACAGTTTTTAACGGTACTGTCATTTAGGCCCCGGTAGTTGATACATGGGCACAGGGTTTTGTCCTTCTCCACAAAGAAGAACCCTGCGCCGGCGGGGGAGGCATATGGACGAATACTCCCTGCAGCAAGAGAATCCTCAATGTACCTCTCCATAGACAGGGAATAAAGCCACCCCCGAGGCGGTGTAGTACCCGGAAGAAGGTTGATAGTGCAGTCGTAGGGTCGATTCGGAGGGAGAGATGTAGCGCGGGCCTTATTGAAAACCTTCAGGAATTCTTGGTACTCTGCATGAATGGTGGAGAGATCCAAGGCTTCTCCCAAGCCCGCAGGAAGACGTCCCGGCGTCGACTTCAGACAATGTGCAAACGGGCTCCAACCCATGATAGAACCAGTAGCCCAGCCGATCAGAGGATTGTGTCTCTTGAGCCATGAAAACCCCAAGACCACGGGTGCATGAGGGGATTCAATGGGCAGGAACTGCGTAGACTCACTGTGATTACCTGACACTGTCAGGTTAATAGGAAACGTAGTGTAGGTGGCTCTGTTAATAAAGCGCTCTGATGTCCATACAAATGGAGAAGGTGGGGATTCGCAACACCAGGGTAGCGTCCATAAAGCTCTCGTCAGCCCCAGAGTCAATGAGCACCCGGAGAGATTTGGATTGGTCACCCCACAACAAGATAGCATGCAGAGGGGTACGAGAAATGGGAGATGGGAAACTCCCCGTACGGCTCACCAGCGTACTCGTACCTACTTGATGAGCCTGGACATTTAATGGGCAGGTAGATATGAAATGTCTCGTAGCTCCACAATACAGACAGCAGTAGACAATCCCTGCCCAGTTGCATGGGCTCAGGAGGAGACGATTCGACAGCTGCTGAGTCTGCCACACTACGGGAGTCCTGACGTAGTTGGAGCAGCTTACAGTACGAGCTTCCTCTCTCCTGGAAAATGGAGAATAGAACCTCCGCCACAAACTCTTCCAAGTTGAGGCAAACGGTGGATTGTTGCTCCCACACCGCCGTAGCCCAGGTGAAAGCCCAGCCAGACATCAGCATTATCAAGTACGCTATCCTGGAGTGATCCGAGGGAAATTAAGAGGGCTGCAACATCGCTGGTAGCGGGGTAACTGACAGTCTGGGGCGTCACCGTAGTGGGGTAACTGACAGTCTGGGGGGTTACTGTAGCGGGGTAACTGACAGTCCGGGGGGTTACTGTAGTGGGGTAACTGACAGTCCAGGGGGTTACTGTAGTGGGGTAACTGACAGTCTGGGGGGTTACCGTAGTGGGGTAACTGACAGTCTGGGGGGTTACTGTAGTGGGGTAACTGACAGTCTGGGGGGTTACTGTAGTGGGGTAACTGACAGTCTGGGGGATTACTGTAACGGGGTGACTGACAGTCTGGGGGTTACTGTAACGGGGTAACTGACAGTCTGGGGGGTTACTGTAGTGGTGTAATTGACAGTCTGGCGGGTTACTGTAATGGGGTAACTGACAGTCTGGGGGGTTACTGTAACAGGGTAACTGACAGTCTGGGGGGGTTACTGTAGTGGTGTAACTGACAGTCTGGAGGGTTACTGTAACGGGGTAACTGACAGTCCGGGGGGTTACTATAGTGGGGTAACTGACAGTCTGGGGGGTTACTGTAACGGGGTAACTGACAGTCTGGGGGGGGTTACTGTAGTGGTGTAACTGACAGTCTGGGGGGTTACTGTAGTGGGGTAACTGACAGTCTGGGGGGTTACTGTAACGGGGTAACTGACAGTCTGGGGGGGTTACTGTAACGGGGTAACTGACAGTCTGGGGGGGTTACTGTAACGGGGTAACTGACAGTCTGGGGGGGTTACTGTAACGGGGTAACTGACAGTCTGGGGGGTTACTGTAGTGGGGTAACTGACAGTCTGGGGGGGTTACTGTAACGGGGTAACTGACAGTCTGGGGGGTTACTGTAGTGGGGTAACTGACAGTCTGGGGGGTTACTGTAGTGGGGTAACTGACAGTCTGGGGGGTTACTGTAACGGGGTAACTGACAGTCTGGGGGGTTACTGTAGTGGGGTATCTGACAGTCTGGGGGGTTACTGTAACGGGGTAACTGACAGTCTGGGGGGGGTTACTGTAGTGGTGTAACTGACAGTCTGGGGGGTTACTGTAGTGGGGTAACTGACAGTCTGGGGGGGTTACTGTAACGGGGTAACTGACAGTCTGGGGGGTTACTGTAGTGGGGTAACTGACAGTCTGGGGGGTTACTGTAGTGGGGTAACTGACAGTCTGGGGGGTTACTGTAACGGGGTAACTGACAGTCTGGGGGGTTACTGTAGTGGGGTATCTGACAGTCTGGGGGGTTACTGTAGTGGTGGGCTGCCTAACAAACAATCTGCGGAATTCCTCTAGCAATGTACAGAAGGCACAGTCATGGCATTCCGCCAAGGTCTGGAATCCTTCCATAAGACCTTGAAGTAACTCCTCGTGTCTCCCAATGGTGGCCCCTTGGGAGGAGACGGCATTTCGGAGCTGATCCGAGTCTGCTGGGTCAGTCACGGCCAGTTCATATTGTCACAACTCAGATGCAGACACAGGAGGTGGATAATACGAGTCTCAGAGTTTATTATAGTTCAAGGCGCAGAAAAAAGGTAAGTCAAAACAGGCAAAGGGTCGTAATCCAAATCAGAGTCAGGCAGGTACAAGACGGTGGGCAGGATCAGGGTCAGGACAGGCAGAACACAACTGATTGGCTCAAACGCATTAACAAGGAAAGGCATTCCACAAATAAACATATAAACACCTGTTAATTGAAATGCATTCCAGGTGACTATCTCATGAAGCTGGTTGAGAGAATGAGTGTGCAAAGCTGTCATCAAGGCAAAGGATGGCTACTTTGAAGAATCTCAAATATAAAATACATTTTGATTCATTGAACACTTTTTTGGTTACTACTTAATTCCATGTGTGTTATTTCATAGTTTTAAGGTCTTCACCATTATTCTACAATGTAGAAAATCATTTAAAAAATAAAGAAAAACCCTGGAATGAGTAGTTGTGTCCAAACTTTTGACTGGTACTTGTATATATGACCAATATAGTGTGTGTCAGTGTGTGTCTGTGTGTGTGTGTGTGTGTGTGTGTGTGTGTGTGTGCGCGTGTGTGCGTGTGTGTGTGTGTGTGTGTGTGTGTGTGTGTACAGTCAATGTCAGCAGATTTATGACACACCCCATTCTTTCTGTCTGTACACACTCACACACACGCTCTATCACGAACAAGCTATCTCTGTTCTGACTGGCAGGAGTTTCCTGTGTTGAACATCCGGTTCTAATGTGGAGAGATAGAGGAGAGGAGAGGAGAGGAGAGGAGAGGCAGAGGCAGAGGGGAAAGAGAGGAGGAGAGGAGAGGGAGAGGGAGAGGGGAAAGAGAGGAGGAGGGGAGAGGGAGAGGGGAAAGAGAGAAGGAGAGGAGAGGAAGAGGATAGGGAGAGGGGAAAGAGATGAGGAGAGGAGAGGGAGAGATGGTGAGAGGGGGGAAATGAGAGCGGGAACAAGAAGAGTTAGTTAGTATTGGGGTCAAAAAGCATACCCTGTCTCCCTGTCTCTCTCTCTTTCTACAGTACACACCCTGGACAGTACACTAGTCTATCTCCTGTTTCTGTAGTGAGGCAGCTTGATGTGCAGGACACCCCCTGGACAGGACACTAGTCTATCTCCTGTTTCTGTAGTGAGGCAGCTTGGTGTGTTCTTCCTGTAGGGCAGGGAGTATCTTCCTGTAGGGCAGGGGGTGTCTTCCTGGGGTCTTCCTGCAATGGAGGTGGTGTTTTCCTGTGGTCTTCCTGTAGGGCAGGGGGTGTCTTCCTGGGGTCTTCCTGCAAGGGAGATGGTGTTTTCCTGTGATCTTCCTGGGGGGGAGGGGGTGTATTCCTGGGGTTTACAGTGGCAGCCACTAAATGCATATAGGGAAAACACTGCTAGTCTATCACAGACATGCCACATCAATATATCCCCCTAACCAGTGTGACCTCCATCTTGAGAGATTCTCCCTCCAGTCTTTCCACACAGTGACCTACATGTTGAGAGATTCTCCCTCTAGTCTTTCCACACAGTGACCTCCATCTTGAGAGATTCTCCCTCTAGTCTTTCCACACAATGACCTACATGTTGAGAGATTCTCCCTCTAGTCTTTCCACACAGTGACCTACATGTTGAGAGATTCTCCCTCTAGTCTTTCCACACAGTGACCTACATGTTGAGAGATTCTTCCTCTAGCTGCTCCAGTTTGTTGATGAGGATGTAGACGTGGTTCTTAGAGTCGATCTCCACTAGCTTCAGACCAAACACTGTCTCAAAAACACATCCCACCCTCTTTATAATCTCAGGGTAGATGTTCTTGTACTCCTTCACAACATGTTTCACGGTGTCTGGAGAGAGAGAGAGAGAGAGAGAGAGAGAGGGAGAGAGGGAAGGAGGGGAGAGAGGAAAAGAGAGAGGGGGAAAGAAGAAGAGAGAGGGGAAAGGAGAGGGGGAGAGAGAGATGGGAAAAGAGAAAGGAGGGAGAGAGAGGAGGGGAGAGAGGAAAAGAGAGAGGGGGAGAGAAGGAGAAAGAGCGAAAGCGAGGAAAGGAGAGAGAGAGGGGGAGAGAGAAGAGGGAAAGAGAGAGAGAAAGTGAGGGGAGAGAGAGAGAGAGAGAGAGAGAGAGAGCATAGCCTAGCTATTGAGAAAGGTTGCCATAGCCAGACCTGGCTCTCAAGAGAAGACAGGCTATGGACACACTGCCCCCAAAATGAGGTGGAAACTGAGCTGCACTTCCTAACCTCCTGCCAAATGTTTGACCATATTAGAGACACATATTTCCCTCAGATTACACAGATCTACAAAGAATTTGAAAACAAACCCAATTTTGATAAACTCCCATATCTACTGGGTGAAAGACCACAGTGTTCCATCACAGCAGCAAAATTTGACCTGGTACCACAAGAAAAGGTCAACCATTGTAAATACAACCCAAATGTATGTTGATTTATTTTCCCTTTTGTATTTTAACCATTTGCACATTGTAATTTGTAATCTTATTATTTTGGAACTTTTGTGAGTTTACTGTTAATTGTTATTGTTTATTTCACCTTTGTTTATTATCTAGTGGAGGCCATTGTGTTCTTGGGGACCTTCAATGTTGTTGTACCCTTCCCCAGATCTGTGCCTCGACACAATCCTGTCTCAGAATTTACCACAGGTGGACTCCAATCAAGTTGTAGAAACATCTCAAGGAGGATCAATGGAAGCAGGATGCACCTGAGCTCAATTTCGAGTCTCATAGCAAAGGGTCTGGATACTTTTGTAAATTATTATAATATTTTAATTGAACCTTTATTTAACTAGGCAAGTCAGTTAAGAACAAATTCTTATTTACAATAAAGGCCAACACCGGCCACACCCTGCCACACCCGGTCCCACACTGTGGGACTCCCAATCACGGCCGGTTGTGATGCCTCTAGCACTGAGATGTGTTGTCTTAGCCCGCTGCGCCACTTGGGAGCCCCGAGTGGCGGGGCTATTTCTGTTTTGTATTTTTACATTTGCAAACATTTCTAAAGACCTGTTTTCACATTATGGGGTATTGTGTCATTATGGGGTATTGAGTCATTATGGGGTATTGTGTCATTATGGGGTATTGAGTCATTATAGGGTATTGTGTCATTATGGGGTATTATGTCATTACGGGGTATTGAGTCATTATGGGGTATTGAGTCATTATGTCATTATGGGGTATTGTGTCAATATGTCATTATGGGGTATTGAGTCATTATGGGGTATTGAGTCATTATGTCATTATGGGGTACTGTGTCATTATGGGGTATTGAGTCATTATGGGGAATTGTGTCATTATGGGGTATTGTGTCATTATGTCATTATGGGGTATTGTGTCATTATGGGGTATTGAGTCATTGTGGGGTATTGTGTCATTATGTCATTGTGGGGTATTGTGTCATTATGGGGTATTGTGTTATTATGTCATTATGGGGTATTGCGTCATTATGGGGTATTGTGTCATTATGTCATTATGGGGTATTGAGTCATTATGGGGTATTGTGTGATTGTGGGATATTGTGTCATTACGGGGTATTGTGTCATTATGGGGTATTGTGTCATTATGGGGTATTGTGTGATTGTGGGGTATTGTGTCATTATGGGGTATTGTGTCATTATGGGATATTGTGTCATTATAGGGTATAGTGTCGTTATGGGGTATTGAGTCATTATGGGGTATTGTGTCGTTATGGGGTATTGAGTCATTATGGGTTATTGAGTCATTATGGGGCATTGTGTCATTATGGGGTATTGTGTCATTATGGGGTAATGTGTCGTTATGGGGTATTGAGTCATTATGGGGTATTGAGTCATTATGGGGTATTGAGTCATTATGGGGCATTGTGTCATTATGGGGTATTGAGTCATTACGGGGTATTGTGTCATTATGGGGTATTGAGTCATTATGGGGTATTGAGTCATTATGGGGTATTGTGTCATTATGGGGTATTGTGTCATTATGGGGTATTGTGTCATTATGGGGTATTGAGTCATTATGGGGTATAATCATTATGTCATGTAGTGTGTCTGGGTAATGTAGTGTGTCTGGGTAATGTAGTGTGTCTGGGTAATGTAGTATTTCTGGTTAATGTAGTGTGTCTGGGTAATGTAGTGTTTCTGGGTAATGTAGTGTGTCTGGGTAATGTAGTGTTTCTGGGTAATGTAGTGTGTCTGGGTAATGTAGTGTGTCTGGGTAATGTAGTGTTTCTGGGTAATGTAGTGTTTCTGGGTAATGTAGTGTTTCTGGGTAATGTAGTGTGTCTGGGTAATGTAGTGTTTCTGGGTAATGTAGTGTTTCTGGGTAATGTAGTGTTTCTGGGTAATGTAGTGTGTCTGGGTAATGTAGTGTGTCTGGGCAATGTAGTGTTTCTGGGTAATGTAGTGTGTCTGGGTAATGTAGTATTTCTGGGTAATGTAGTGTGTCTGGGTAATGTAGTGTTTCTGGGTAATGTAGTGTTTCTGGGTAATGTAGTGTGTCTGGGTAATGTTGTGTTTCTGGGTAATGTAGTGTTTCTGGGTAATGTAGTGTGTCTGGGTAATGTAGTATTTCTGGGTAATGTAGTGTGTCTGTGTAATGTAGTGTGTCTGGGTAATGTAGTGTGTCTGGGTAATGTAGTGTTTCTGGGTAATGTAGTGTGTCTGGGTAATGTAGTGTGTCTGGGTAATGTAGTGTGTCTGGGTAATGTAGTGATTCTGGGTAATGTAGTGTGTCTGGGTAATGTAGTGTTTCTGGGTAATGTAGTGTGTCTGGGTAATGTAGTGTTTCTGGGTAATGTAGTGTTTCTGGGTAATGTAGTGTTTCTGGGTAATGTATTGTGTTCTGGGTAATGTAGTGTGTCTGGGTAATGTAGTGATTCTGGGTAATGTAGTGTGTCTGGTTAATGTAGTGTTTCTGGGTAATGTAGTGTGTCTGGTTAATGTAGTGTTTTTGGGTAATGTAGTGTGTCTGGTTAGCATCATCTAATAACTATAAAATATTATAAATCATTTTTATCTGGACACTTTCTGTTGTTTTATATTATATATATTATATTCACACCTCCTGTATCCTGTTCATGTGACAAATAAACTGATTCTATTTGATATAGTGTGTTTTTACAAGAGACGGTAGGTAATGTGAAGAACAACATGACCTGCACCAAAGTCAGATTAGGATACAGGCCAAGGACTAGATAAAGTGTATGTTGTAGTTTTTCCTTATTGTAGGCTCCCACTTTTACCACTTATAGTCTTGCAATCTTTGGTTGTTTACTATCTTACTCACATCCTTAAAGAGATGTGTGGGGCAGGCTTAAGAGAGTATGAACGATGCTGAATGAGTGAAGACAAAGGACAGCTCTCCAGTAGGTATATGTCTCCAGTAGGTATATGTCTCCAGTACATGAACATGTGAATCCTTTATTTATTTATTTATTTTATTTTTTTGAATTTTACCCCTTTTTCTCCCCAATTTCGTGGTATCCAATTGTTGTAGCTACTATCTTGTCTCATTGCTACAACTCCCGTACGGGCTCGGGAGAGACGAAGGTTGAATGTCATGCGTCCTCCAATACACAACCCAACCAGCCGCACTGCTTCTTAACACAGAAGCCCGGAAGCCAGCCGCACCAATGTGTCGGAGGCTACACCGTGCACCTGGCAACCTTGGCTAGCGCGCACTGGCCAATTGTGCGTCGCCCCACGGACCTCCCGGTCGCGGCCGGTTACGACAGACTCTGATGGCACAGCTGGCGATGCAGTACAGCGCCCTTAACCACTGCGGGAGGCCTACATGTGAATCCTTAAAGAGATGGGTGGGGCTAAGGCTTAAGACTTGTACTTTTATCCGATGTAAAATATAAAATAAACAATTTCAAATGTTTCTACATAAGACTGAAAATGGGTGCTGCATCAAACATTTTATGTGATTTGGAAAATATCATATAATTGGTTTTACCATGCAGTGCCTATTTCAGTTCATCAAAGGCTTTCTGCAGTGCAAAGAAAGGCAGATTGAAGCTCTGACAGAGCCTGGTCATCTGTGGGGGCACTAAGCTCTGAGCCTGGTCATCTGTGGGGGCACTAAGCTCTGAGCCTGGTCATCTGTGGGGGCACTAAGCTCTGAGCCTGGTCATCTGTGGGGGCACTAAGCTCTGAGCCTGGTCATCTGTGGGGGCACTAAGCTCTGATCGAGCCTGGTCATCTGTGGGGGCACTAAGCTTTGACCGAGCCTGGTCATCTGTGGGGCACTAAGCTCTGACCGAGCCTGGTCATCTGTGGGGGCACTAGCTCTGACCGAGCCTGGTCATCTGTGGGGGCACTAAGCTCTGACCGAGCCTGGTCATCTGTGGGGGCACTAAGCTCTGACCGAGCCTGGTCATCTGTGGGGGCACTAAGCTCTGACAGAGCCTGGTCATCTGTGGGGGCACTAAGCTCTGACAGAGCCTGGTCATCTATGGGGGCACTAAGCTCTGACCGAGCCTGGTCATCTGTGGGGGCACTAAGCTCTGACCGAGCCTGGTCGTCTGTGGGGACACTAAGCTCTGACCGAGCCTGGTCATCTGTGGGGGCACTAAGCTCTGACCGAGCCTTGTCGTCTGTGGGGGCACTAAGCTCTGACAGAGCCTGGTCATCTGTGGGGGCACTAAGCTCTGACCGAGCCTGGTCGTCTGTGGGGGCACTAAGCTCTGACCGGGCCTGGTCATCTGTGGGGGCACTAAGCTCTGACCGAGCCTGGTTATCTGTGGGGGCACTAGCTCTGACCGAGCCTGGTCATCTGTGGGGGCACTAAGCTCTGACCGAGCCTGGTCATCTGTGGGGGCACTAAGCTCTGACCGAGCCTGGTCATCTGTGGGGCACTAAGCTCTGACCGAGCCTGGTCATCTGTGGGGGCACTAGCTCTGACCGAGCCTGGTCATCTGTGGGGGCACTAAGCTCTGACCGAGCCTGGTCATCTGTGGGGGCACTAAGCTCTGACCGAGCCTGGTCATCTGTGGGGGCACTAAGCTCTGACAGAGCCTGGTCATCTGTGGGGGCACTAAGCTCTGACAGAGCCTGGTCATATGTGGGGGCACTAAGCTCTGACCGAGCCTGGTCGTCTGTGGGGGCACTAAGCTCTGACCGAGCCTGGTCATCTGTGGGGACACTAAGCTCTGACCGAGCCTGGTCATCTGTGGGGGCACTAAGCTCTGACCGAGCCTGGTCGTCTGTGGGGGCACTAAGCTCTGACAGAGCCTGGTCATCTGTGGGGGCACTAAGCTCTGACCGAGCCTGGTCGTCTGTGGGGGCACTAAGCTCTGACCGGGCCTGGTCATCTGTGGGGGCACTAAGCTCTGACCGAGCCTGGTTATCTGTGGGGGCACTAGCTCTGACCGAGCCTGGTCGTCTGTGGGGGCACTAAGCTCTGACCGAGCCTGGTCATCTGTGGGGGCACTAAGCTCTGACCGAGCCTGGTCGTCTGTGGGGGCACTAAGCTCTGACAGAGCCTGGTCATCTGTGGGGGCACTAAGCTCTGACCGAGCCTGGTCATCTGTGGGGGCACTAAGCTCTGACCGAGCCTGGTCGTCTGTGGGGGCACTAAGCTCTGACCGAGCCTGGTCGTCTGTGGGGGCACTAAGCTCTGACAGAGCCTGGTCATCTGTGGGGGCACTAAGCTCTGACCGAGCCTGGTCGTCTGTGGGGGCACTAGCATACACTACATTGTCATCTGGCGGAAGTTAAATTTTTCTAGCCTTGGCCCAGGCCTGATATCTCATCATAAGATCTGAAAGGTCTGCAGAGATTGAAGGATGTGTTCTATTTTTAACTCTAAGGTGTTTAAAGGCTGCCAGAGAGACGTGAACCAGAGCTGATTCAGGGTCCGGATGCAGCGGATCGAGACGGCAGAGTAATACACATCGTGAAGAAAAGCTTGTGGAGAAAAATGTTTAACATGTATCTTAATGACGAGATGATGACCACAGTGGGCTTCCCAATTGGTTTTACAGTTACAAAGGTAGCAGTGGAATTCAACTTGATGGTACAAGATTATTACTGACAGGGAAATTGGTTATCTGTTATAGTAAGATGATAACGCTGTGAAATAATGGGAGGAGTTACCTGAGCAGAGGTTGGGCTGTTTTTGAATCAATGATGTATGAAAGGGTCGGACTGTGATGGCATCTGGTTATGGCAGAATCGTGGGGTCGGGAAGGAATGGGGACTCTGTCATGTAGGAATCTTTCTGTCATGTAGGAATCTGGACAAAGGCCGAAGATCAGGAACCTGGACATGGAGGTGAGGCCAGACGGATGGTGGGGACAAGGAGCAGAGGAAGGTGCTGTGTTGGATTGTGGGGACATGGAGCAGAGGAAGGTGCTGTGTTGGGTGGAGGGGACATGGAGCAGAGGAAGGTGCTGTGCTGGATGGTGGGGACATGGAGCAGAGGAAGGTGCTGTGTTGGATGGTGGGGACAAGGAGCAGAGGAAGGTGCTGTGTTGGATGGTGGGGACAAGGAGCAGAGGAAGGTGCTGTGTTGGATGGTGGGGACATGGAGCAGAGGAAGGTGCTGTGTTGGATGGTGGGGACATGGAGCAGAGGAAGGTGCTGTGTTGGATGGAGGGGACAAGGAGCAGAGGAAGGTGCTGTGTTGGATGGAGGTGAGGCCAGATGGATGGTGGGGACATGGAGGTGAGGCCAGATGGATGGTGGGGACATGGAGGTGAGGCCAGATGGATGGTGGGGACATGGAGGTGAGGCCAGATGGATGGTGGAGACATGGAGGTGAGGCCAGATGGATGGTGGGGACAAGGAGGTGAGGCCAGATGGATGAAGGGGACATGGAGGTGAGGAAGGTGTTGTGTTGGATGGAGGTGAGGCCAGATGGATGGTGGGGACAAGGAGGTGAGGCCAGATGGATGGTGGGGACAAGGAGGTGAGGCCAGATGGATGGTGGGGACATGGAGGTGAGGCCAGATGGATGGTGGGGACATGGAGGTGAGGCCAGATGGATGATGGGGACATGGAGGTGAGGCCAGATGGATGGTGGGGACATGGAGGTGAGGCCAGATGGATGGTGGGGACATGGAGGTGAGGAAGGTGCTGTGTTGGATGGAGGTGAGGCCAGATGGATGGTGGGGACAAGGAGGTGAGGCCAGATGGATGGTGGGGACAAGGAGGTGAGGCCAAATGGATGGAGGTGACATGGAGGTGAGGAAGGTGCTGTGTTGGATGGAGGTGAGGCCAGATGGATGGTGGGGACATGGAGGTGAGGCCAGATGGATGGTGGGGACATGGAGGTGAGGCCAGATGGATGGTGGGGACATGGAGGTGAGGCCAGATGGATGGTGGGGACATGGAGGTGAGGCCAGATGGATGGTGGGGACATGGAGGAGAGGCCAGATGGATGGTGGGGACATGGAGGAGAGGCCAGATGGATGGTGGGGACATGGAGGTGAGGCCAGATGGATGGTGGGGACATGGAGCAGAGGAAGGTGCTGTGTTGGATTGTGGTTGACATGGAGCAGAGGAAGGTGCTGTGTTGGATGGAGGTGAGGCCAGATGGATGGTGGGGACATGGAGCAGAGGAAGGTGCTGTGTTGGATGGAGGTGAGGCCAGATGGATGGTGGGGACAAGGAGCAGAGGAAGGTGCTGTGTTGGATGATGGGGACAAGGAGCAGAGGAAGGTGCTGTGTTGGATGGTGGGGAGATGGAGCAGAGGAAGGTGCTGTGTTGGATGGTGAGGACATGGAGCAGAGGAAGGTGCTGTGTTGGATGGTGGGGACATGGATCAGAGGAAGGTGCTGTGTTGGATGGTGGGGACAAGGAGCAGAGGAAGGTGCTGTGTTGGATGGTGGGGACAAGAAGCAGAGGAAGGTGCTGTGTTGGATGGTGGGGACATGGAGCAGAGGAAGGTGCTGTGTTGGATGGTGGGGACATGGAGCAGAGGAAGGTGCTGTGTTGGATGGAGGTGAGGCCAGATGGATGGTGGGGACAAGGAGCAGAGGAAGGTGCTGTGTTGGATGGTGGGGACATGGAGCAGAGGAAGGTGCTGTGTTGGATGGTGGGGACATGGAGCAGAGGAAGGTGCTGTGTTGGATGGTGGGGACAAGGAGCAGAGGAAGGTGCTGTGTTGGATGGTGGGGACAAGGAGCAGAGGAAGGTGCTGTGTTGGATGGTGGGGACATGGAGCAGAGGAAGGTGCTGTGTTGGATGGTGGGGACATGGAGCAGAGGAAGGTGCTGTGTTGGATGGAGGGGACATGGAGCAGAGGAAGGTGCTGTGTTGGGTGGAGGGGACATAGAGCAGAGGAAGGTGCTGTGCTGGATGGTGGGGACATGGAGCAGAGGAAGGTGCTGTGTTGGGTGGAGGGGACATGGAGCAGAGGAAGATGCTGTGTTGGATGGTGGGGACATGGAGCAGAGGAAGGTGCTGTGTTGGGTGGAGGGGACATGGAGCAGAGGAAGGTGCTGTGTTGGGTGGAGGGGACATGGAGCAGAGGAAGGTGCTGTGTTGGATGGTGGGGACAAGGAGCAGAGGAAGGTGCTGTGTTGGATGGTGGGGACAAGGAGCAGAGGAAGGTGCTGTGTTGGGTGGAGGGGACATGGAGCAGAGGAAGGTGCTGTGTTGGATGGTGGGGACAAGGAGCAGAGGAAGGTGCTGTGTTGGATGGTGGGGACATGGAGCAGAGGAAGGTGATGTGTTGGATGGTGGGGACATGGAGCAGAGGAAGGTGCTGTGTTGGATGGTGGGGACATGGAGCACAGGAAGGTGCTGTGTTGGATGGTGGGGACATGGAGCACAGGAAGGTGCTGTGTTGGGTGGAGGGGACATGGAGCAGAGGAAGGTGCTGTGTTGGATGGTGGGGACAAGGAGCAGAGGAAGGTGCTGTGTTGGATGGAGGAGACATGGAGCAGAGGAAGGTGCTGTGTTGGATGGTGGGGACATGGAGCAGAGGAAGGTGCTGTGTTGGGTGGTGGGGACATGGAGCAGAGGAAGGTGCTTTGTTGGATGGTGGGGACATGGAGCAGAGGAAGGTGCTGTGTTGGATGGTGGGGACATGGAGCAGAGGAAGGTGCTGTGTTGGGTGGTGGGGACATGGAGCAGAGGAAGGTGCTGTGTTGGATGGTGGGGACATGGAGCAGAGGAAGGTGCTGTGTTGGATGGTGGGGACATGGAGCAGAGGAAGGTGATGTGTTGAATGTTTCTGAGTCAATATTTTATAAGAGCCTCCTCGATGTTGAAACATTTCCACCAAAAAATGGTCAAAAACACATTTACAGAATCAAACTGAGGAAGATTTTACCGTAATTCTGTTACCAAACTTAGACAACTTAGTTCAAAGTAGTCATTGTGCGTAGAGTTGTATGGTTTGTTAAACTTTGAAATCAAAGATGTTTGTTTGGCATACAGTAGTAAAAGTAAAAAATTGTAGTCCTTTATCGTGGAATTGTCCTGTTACAGATTGAGATTCATGCTATCTACAGCCATCAACAACATAAAGCCTTGTACATCCTATCCTTTGTCGGGTACCAGAGGAGGCTGGTGGGAGGAGCTATAGGAGGACAGGCTCAGTGTATTGTCTGTATCAAACACGTCAAACATATGGAAACCACACTCCGTTCCATGAATTCCATTCCAGCCATTACAATGAGCCCATCCTCCTATAGGTCCTCCAACCATCCATATTTTGTCATTGTTATTATTGATTATAAAAGAGCCCTAGTTTGATATCGACATGCAAGCGAATAAACACCAATCGACTAGGACCCTGACTGGGCAGTCCTTCCTTTAAAACACAACGCAAGAGAGTTAGGAAGTACGACCATTTCTGTTACACTCACGCACACACCACACACCACACACCACACACCACACACCACACACCACACCACACACACACACACTACACTCACACACCACACACACCACACTCACACGCACACCACACACACACACACTACACTCACACACCACACACACCACACTCACACGCACACCACACACACCACACTCACACGCACACCACACACCACACACACACACACTACACTCACACACCACACACACCACACTCACACGCACACCACACACACCACACACACACACACTACACTCACACACCACACACACCACACTCACACGCACACCACACACACCACACTCACACCACACACACCACACTCACACACCACACTCACACGCACACCACACACACCACACACACCACACACAGCACCACACACACAAACACACACACACACACACACACACACACACACACACACACACACACACACACACACACACACACACACACACACACACACACACACACACACACACACACACACACACACACACACAGTCAGACACAACAGTCATGATGATGTCATGTTTGATCATGCACAACTCTCATCTCTGATCTCACAGAGGTGTGTGTGTGTGTGTGTGTGTGTGTGTGTGTGTGTGTGTGTGTGTGTGTGTGTGTGTGCGTGTGTGTGTGTACGTGTGTTTGTGTACGTGTGTGTGTAAGAGAGAGAGAGGGGTTTAGGGAATGTGTTGATTTAGAGACAGAGAGAGAGAGATCAGTCATTCATAGCTGCTCCCTCACTCCGCATTCCTCTGTCCCGCCATATAAGGACAGAACTACTGTAGCCCTGCTACCTCTGTCTCTCTGCTTGTCTCTCTCTCTCTCTCCCTTGTTCTCGCTCTCAGTTTCTCATCTCTCCCTCTTTCTATCTCTCTCACTGTCTAAGATTACAGTACAATGAAATGAACCCAAAATTAGACTTTGAGAAGAAGACTTTTACAGAGTACAAACAGAGACGCACAGACTCATGAACAAATACATTGAGCACCCAGAGACATGTTCATGGGGGAATCTAGTAGCACATTCTCAGAGAGAAGGAGAGGGAGGGAGGGAGGGAGGGAGGGAGGGAGGGAGGGAGGGAGGGAGGGAGAGAGAGTTTACCTTATAAGGCTGTGTTTGTAGATACAGAAAAAGGCAACAGTGTGTGTATCTGTGTGTCTGTGTTCGTGTGTGTGTGTGTATGTATGTAAACTGAGGGGACAAACCATTAGGAATACTTTCCTAATATTGAGTTGCACCCCCCCCCCCCCCCCCTTTACACTCAGAACCGCCTAAATTTGTTGGGGCATGGACTGTACAAGGTGTCGAAAGCATTCCTCAGGGGTTCTGGCCCACGTCGACACCAATGATTCCCAGAGTTGAGTCAAAATGGCTGGATGACCTTTTGGTGGTGGACCATTCTTGATACACACGGGAAACTGTTGAGTGTGAAAAACCCAGCAGCGTTGCGGTTCTCGACACACTCAAACCGGTGCGCCTGGCACCTACTACCATACCCCGTTCAAAGGCATTACAATCTTTTGTCTTGACCTTTCACCCTCTGAATGGCACACATACACAATCAATGTCTCAATTTTCTTAAGGTTTAAAAATCTTTCTTTAACCTGTCTCATCAACACTGAGTGAAGTGGATTTTTACAGGAGACATCAATAAGGGATCATAGCTTTCACCTGGATTCACCTGGTCAGTCTGTCATGGAAAGAGCAGGTGTTCCTAATGTTTTGTCCCCTCAGCCTGTCATGGAAAGAGCAGATGTTCCTAATGTTTTGTCCCCTCAGTCTGTCATGGAAAGAGCAGGTGTTCCTAATGTTTTGTCCCCTCAGCCTGTCATGGAAAGAGCAGGTGTTCCTAATGTTTTGTCCACTCAGTCTGTCATGGAAAAAGCAGGTGTTCCTAATGTTTTGTCCACTCAGTCTGGCATGGAAAGAGCAGGTGTTCCTAATGTTTTGTCCCCTCAGTCTGTCATGGAAAGAGCAGGTGTTCCTAATGTTTTGTCTCCTCAGTCTGTCATGGAAAGAGCAGGTGTTCCTAATGTTTTGTGCCTACATCCTTGAACATGTATTTGTATTTGTGTTTGGAGGGGTGAGGGGGCGGGGCTTAGTCGTTAATCCATCTAATTATTTACAAAGACCTCATCGGAGAAACGTGTAAGTGTGTGTGTGTGTCAGTTTGTGTTTGTGTCCATGTAACCGTGTGTGTGTGTGTATGTGTGTATATACAGACCACAGGTTGGGGTTAGATTTGTTGCCTCATTCAATACAACCTTTTAAAGACTGGTCAATTACTACACACACACACACACACACACACTCTGGATAGACCCACTCTGGATAGACTCACTCTGGACAGACCCACTCTGGACAGACCCACTCTGGATAGGTCCACTCTGGATAGACCCACTCTGGATAGACACACTCTGGACAGACCCACTCTGGATAGACCCACTCTGGACCGACGCACTCCGGATAGACCCACTCTGGACAGACCCACTCTGGACAGACCCACTCTGGACAGACCCACTCTGGATAGACCCACTCTGGACAGACCCACTCTGGATAGACCCACTCTGGACAGACCCATTCTGGATAGACCCACTCTGGACAGACCCACTCTGGACAGACCCACTCTGGATAGACCCACTCTGGACAGACCCACTCTGGACAGACCCATTCTGGATAGACCCACTCTGGACAGACCCACTCTGGACAGACCCACTCTGGATAGACCCACTCTGGACAGACCCACTCTGGACAGACCCATTCTGGATAGACCCACTCTGGACAGACCCACTCTGGATAGACCCACTCTGGACAGACGCACTCCGGATAGACCCACTCTGGACAGACCCACTCTGGACAGACCCACTCTGGATAGACCCACTCTGGACAGACCCACTCTGGATAGACCCACTCTGGACAGACCCACTCTGGATAGACCCACTCTGGACAGACCCACTCTGGACAGACCCACTCTGGATAGACCCACTCTGGACAGACCCACTCTGGATAGATCCACTCTGGATAGACCCACTCTGGACAGACCCACTTTGGATAGACACACTCTGGACAGACCCACTCTGGACAGACCCACTCTGGACAGACCCATTCTGGATAGACCCACTCTGGACAGACCCACTCTGGATAGGTCCACTCTGGATAGACCCACTCTGGATAGACACACTCTGGACAGACCCACTCTGGACAGACCCACTCTGGACAGACCCACTCTGAATAGGTCCACTCTGGATAGGTCCAACTTTTGGTTTAGAAGAGGGTATAACTGATGCAGGGTGAATGCTGCTGCAGGGGGGGTGCTGCTGCAGGGGGGGGGGGGTGCTGCAGGGGGGGTGCTGCTGCAGGGGGGGTGCTGCAGGGGGGGTGCTGCTGCAGGGGGGGATGCTGCAGGGGGGGCTGCTGTAGGGGGGATACTGCAGGGTGGGGGGTGCTGCAGGGGAGGTGCTGCAGGGGGGGTGCTGCAGGTGGGGGTGCTGCAAGGTGAATGCTACTGCAGGCAGAAATGCTACTGCAGGGTGAATGCTGTTGCAGGGCGAATGCTGTTGCAGGGGACTGCTGTTGCAGGGTGAATGCTACTGCAGGGTGACTGCTACTGCAGGGTGAATGCTACTTCAGGGCGAATGCTGTTGCAGGGTGAATGCTACTGCAGGGTGAATGCTGTTGCAGGGGAATGCTGTTGCAGGGGATTGCTGTTGCAGGGTGAATGCTACTGCAGGGTGACTGCTACTGCAGGGTGAATGCTACTGCAGGGTGAATGCTGTTGCAGGGTGAATGCTACTGCAGGGTGAATGCTGTTGCAGGGGAATGCTGTTGCAGGGGATTGCTGTTGCAGGGTGAATGCTGTTGCAGGGTGAATGCTACTGCAGGGTGAATGCTACCGCAGGGTGAATGCTACTGCAGGGTGAATGCTGTTGCAGGGTGAATGCTGCTGCAGGGTGAATGCTGCTGCGGGGGGGGGGGGTGATGCAGGGGGGTGCTGCTGCAGGGGGGGTGCTGCTGCAGGGGGGGGGTGCTGCAGGGGGGTGCTGTTGCAGGGGGGGTGCTGCATGGGGGGGTGCTGCTGCAGGGGGGGTGCTGCTGCAGGGAGGGGTGCTGCTGCAGGGGAGGATGCTGCAAGGGGGGCTGCTGTAGGGGGGGATACTGCAGGGGGGGGTGATGCAGGGGAGGTGCTGCAGGGGGGGTGCTGCAGGTGGGGGTGCTGCAAGGTGAATGCTACTGCAGGGCGAATGCTACTGCAGGGTGAATGCTACTGCAGGGTGAATGCTATTGCAGGGTGAATGCTACTGCAGGGTGACTGCTACTGCAGGGTGAATGCTACCGCAGGGTGAATGCTGCTGCAGGGTGAATGCTACTGCAGGGTGAATGCTGTTGAACGGGGAAATGCGGCTGCAGGGTGACTGCTACCGCAGGGTGAATGCTACTGCAGGGTGAATGCTGTTGCAGGGTGAATGCTGCTGCAGGGTGAATGCTGCTGCAGGGGGGGGGGGGTGCTGCAGGGGGGTGCTGCTGCAGGGGGGGTGCTGCTGCAGGGGGGGGGGGTGCTGCAGGGGGGGTATGCTGCAGGGGGGGTGCTGTTGCAGGGGGGGTGCTGCATGGGGGGGGTGCTGCTGCAGGGGGGGTGCTGCTGCAGGGAGGGGTGCTGCTGCAGGGGAGGATGCTGCAAGGGGGGCTGCTGTAGGGGGGGATACTGCAGGGGGGGGGGGTGATGCAGGGGAGGTGCTGCAGGGGGGGTGCTGCAGGTGGGGGTGCTGCAAGGTGAATGCTACTGCAGGGCGAATGCTACTGCAGGGTGAATGCTACTGCAGGGTGAATGCTATTGCAGGGTGAATGCTATTGCAGGGTGAATGCTACTGCAGGGCGAATGCTACTGCAGGGTGAATGCTACTGCAGGGTGAATGCTATTGCAGGGTGAATGCTACTGCAGGGTGAATGCTACCGCAGGGTGAATGCTACCGCAGGGTGAATGCTACCGCAGGGTGAATGCTGCTGCAGGGTGAATGCTATTGCAGGGTGAATGCTGTTGCAGGGGAATGCTGTTGCAGGGTGAATGCTGTTGCAGGGTGAATGCTGTTGCAGGGGAATGCTGCTGAACGGGGAAATGCGGCTGCAGGGGATGCTGCTTCACAATGCGTGTGTGTGTTGGGCATGTTTTCCATGGTAATGTCATAGTTTCACACCAGGAAAATATGAAAATTATTATTATTGACTCAGAACTTCAAACACACAGACACCTGGACACACACAGTGAGGGGTTGGTAGGTAGTAACAGTGAGGGGTTGGTATGTAGTAACACAGTGAGGGGTTGGTATGTAGTAACACAGTGAGGGGTTGGTATGTAGTAACAGTGAGGGGTTGGTATG